>NC_090265.1:1396508964-1396811839 GCF_040414725.1 Anabrus simplex
GCAAACAGACTGTGGATTTTCATTCTTCATTTTTCATTGATACTGATCAAAGGAAGCATCAGTGTGGGCAGCAACTGCAAGTTAATGAATCATCTGAATTCCGTTTTCCGGAAAGAGCTTACGCGCGTAGGTTCGTTTACTTAACTATCTGTCTTCATTTCCTTGCTTGAACTGTATCAAAGACTACTTACCCATTATGTAATTATT
The DNA here is from genome assembly GCF_040414725.1 of Anabrus simplex. Taxonomy (NCBI): domain Eukaryota; kingdom Metazoa; phylum Arthropoda; class Insecta; order Orthoptera; family Tettigoniidae; genus Anabrus; species Anabrus simplex. The sequence goes on from NC_090265.1 coordinate 1,396,509,172, forward strand.
TTTGTCTCTCTAGATACACTGGATATTTCGTGAGAGATATATCGTGACCGTCCAGTTTTAAAGCAGTTTTGAGGCAAAGAAATAAGATAGTTCTTTCATAATCTCCCGTAAGGATGCACTCGGCTGTAAACTGCGAAGTGAAAATGCACTGTTTGGCCTGATCAAGGGACAAGTCGTGGCCCTCACTAAGCCGTAAAGAACTTATCATATTGTGAGATAAATGTGCTGCTAATACTGTATTAGTTTCTGTAGTCTGGAAAACCTATTCAACAACAATACTGTACTAAAACAGAAAACATGTTCAGATGAACGAAGCCCGTTATTTCCTGAATAGTGTGACATTCAATTTATTAATAAGGATATAGATGAGACAACAAAAACACACGGATATTTTGGTCATACTGCCAGAAGACAGGAGGCAATGGAAATACTTATCATAGAGGGAAAATTCGATGGCCGAAGACCTAGAGGACGTGCACCGTTACCAGATCAAGACTTTGACCAAGATGAGCTTACAGCAAGCAAATCATCATACCCAAAGCAGAGACTCCTTGAGACAGATCACCAAAAGGATTGTCGCGTGATGCCGCTACACCCTTACGTAGGGTTGGACTCAAATAGAGAGATGGGACTTAGTCAAAATATTATAAAATTTAACGTTTAGCAAGTATTAACAAGACCTGTTATAAACATAGAGTATGTTTAGGAATATATTGAATTTGCATTAGTCACTGTACTGTTTATTCGTTTTAAAGCTTTAAAACGCTGTCCTAAAAATACACAGCAATATCGACAAAGCACGTTATTCCCAAGTAATCTTCCTGTGTTTTCTTCGTTATGTACAGCGTGTATGACATTTCTAATGTGAGTGTTTATTTTAACATTGATATTAACTACTTTTCGGCAGACAATATGTTGGTGTGGTAGAAAATTCATAACAATACCACTTCCTAGGAGCCATATTTCTTCGCACAATAAGCACACGAAGAATATAGAAAGAAGTTAGAATTTCAGAAGTTAGGATCATTTTATTGACATAGGGTCATGGTGCTCGGAAAAAGAGGTCCGACATATTTAGTATCTGTGTCAATGGAAGACGGTTATTGCTTTGGGAAGCGGGGTTCTGACATACACTGAATGGCCAAAAGACACGGGAAGGGGTGTCCCATTAGAAAATTTGCCGTGTGTGACCCCTGAGCACCGAGCTCGATAGCTGCAGTCGCTTAATTGCGGCCAGTATCCAGTATTCGGGAGATAGTAGGTTCGAACCCCACTATCGGCAGCCCTGAAAATGGTTTTCCATGGTTTCCCATTTTCACACCAGGCAAATGCTGGGGCTGTACCTTAATTAAGGCCACGGCCGCTTCCTTCCCACTCCTAGCCATTTCCTGTCCCACCGTCGCCATAAGACCTATCTGTGTCGGTGCGACGTAAAGCAACTAGCAAAAATGACCCCTGAGCGTTGCGGCTAACTGCGGCATAGCTGAGCAGTCTGTCACAGACATCAATGTCGTGAAGATGCCAACACGTCGCGAGTTAACCGACTTTGAACGTGGGAACATCAGTGGGAGAGTTTGCGACAGCAGTTTTACAAGTATGATCCCAAGTAGGCTAATTAGATAGATAGAAGCAGAAGAAGAAGAAGAAGAAGAAGAAGAAGAAGAAGAAGAAGAAGAAATAACAGTAGTAGAAAGGGAAATTATGACAACATACACATGTATGATTATATACGTGGACTTTATCTCAATAAACATGTTTAGCTGAATATAATTGACAGAAGCATTTTAATGTTCCTATTTTATCTACGTTTCCTTATTTTACTAAGTAAATATTTTCCGCAATACGGAGCTATATTAGTGGCTGCCATGATAAGAAGAGATGTGTTTACCCTCAAGAACACATTCCGGATAAGCAAGGTACAGTGACTCACGTAATTATTCGGACACGTTAGTAATTATAGTCTTTGCTACACACTGGCCCTATATTTCAGAGAAAATATCGTACACGCAAACTAGTTTCTGACAGAACACAGTTTGACAGATTCAACACGATGTTCAAATGTGTACTTTTAGAAAACAGGAGAGAACCAGTGACTTCGGAACCTCAGAACGCAATTAACGAGCTCCAGAAAAATTATTCGGACACAAGTCAGTTGCCGTGCAGAGGTTGTGTGTAGAAGAGCCACGGACAGTGTGAACGTAAACATTCAGTGTGTTAGAGTGCTGTGTACAACGTAAGTGAAAATGGGCCGCAGAGGAAGAGAGAGCACAATCGAACAGCGGCAGCTAGTAATTTTTTACCATGCTAAAGGTAAAAGTTGTCGTAAAATTGCTGAAATTTAACAAATGAAGAAAAGTACAGTCTCTGATATTATCACAAAATCACAGGATTGAACATCTACCGCATACGGGACGTCCAAGAACATTTTCTGTGAGGAGAGAGTGTTATATCATCAGAAAAAACAAAAGAGGAACCCAAGTTAAGTGCTCCAAAACTCGCTACGGAAATTGCTGCAGACATCGGAAAGAAAGTGCATCCCGAAACAATACTGAGAGTGGTCAGAAGAGGTAACTTTCATGGCCGTGTTGCAAGAAGGAAGCCCTCCATAAATCAAGTAAATCGAAGAAAGAGAACGCTGTTTGCCAAAAAGCATGTCAAAGAAGACAATGAGTGGTGTAGTGACGTTATATTTGTTGATGAGTGTTGATTTAACATATTTGAGTCTGATGAGAGGATAACATTTTGGCGGCGTCCTAATACTGAGCTTCAAGAGAAAAATCTGAAAGCAACTGTGAAGCATGGTGGTGGACATGTAATGGTGTGGGGGTGCTTGTCGGCGAATGGAGTTGGTGAACTGGTTTTCATTGAGGGTAAAATTGACCACTTTCAATACCTTACAATACTGAGGGACAATATGAAAAAGAGTGCCGAAAAGATGGGGATTGGTGAACATTTGAAGTTTTATCAAGATAATGATCCAAAGCATATGGCCTGGAATGTAAGGATGTGGTTATTGTTTAATTGCCCGAAGGTGCTTCATCCTCCCCCTCAATCACCAGACTTGAATGTGATTGAGAATCTTTGGGGCAAACTGGATAAAGAAATAAGGAAAACAACAACCACATCTAGAGAACAACTGAAAAATCGACTTCAAGAAGGGTGGCAGAAGATATCTCCCGATTATATCCGGAAATTAGTGGAGAGCATGCCAAGTCGACTCAGGGAAGTAATTAAAATTAAAGATAAGCCCACCAGATACCGAACCTTTAGGACCATCAGTAAAACGGAAAGTGTCGGAATAATTTTGTGCAATATTGGTTTTGATTTTGATTTTGTTTTTAATGATTATATATTCATTGAACGTGTTCATTAGAAAAATTATGGACATTTTGTTTCTATATTCCATACATAAACTTGTATCTAATTTATGAGTGCTTTATTATTACTGAAACCACTAATGCAAAAGAAACTATAATAAATCATGTCTGTCCGAATAATTATGCGAGTCACTGTATATAGCGTTGTAGACAGATACAATTTACAAATATTTAGGTCTTCAACAACATAAATCTCATAAATAAGAAGCTTTCCCAAACTGTGTGTCAGTAATCATTTCTTTGGTACTGAAGAGGTTAAACTGCTTTCCTAATTGGGCCAGAAAGTACAATTGTAACACGGCCAGTCCTATGAAGGAAATAACGACCTCTCTCACATCGAAGCCTACCGTGAAATTCCAGCGGCAGAAGATATGTTGCATGAGGAGCTCATATATAATGAGTTAGAAGATACTTTAGACTAGAAGGCCCCAAAATAGAAGTCTGTTTCCTGCAGTGACAAATCAGTGTGCTGTGCAGGTGAAGTGGAGTGGAGCGTGAGGTTCGAATAAACTGAGCAGGAAGACCCGAAGCAGGATGACGTACTCTCTCTCACTGCCATCTTATAGTTTCAGTCAGCGACAAAAAGAAAACAAAAGTAAATGAAGTTAATTGAATGGTGAAAGCACATGTTCTCTTTGCATCATGCACAACATATACAGAGGTGTGAAAATTATTAGACTCAAAGGAGAAGACAGAAAAATTAAGTCTCATCCTCCTTCGTGTCTTCCTGCTCAGTTTTTTTCGAGCCTCGCGCTCCACTCCACTTCATGCAGAGATGTTCACCTGCACAGCACACTGATTTGTCACTGCAAGAAACCGACTATTTTGGGGCCTTCTAGTCTAAAGTATCTGCTAACTCATTATATATGAGCTCCTTATGCAACATAGCTTCTGCCGCTGGAATTTCAAGGTAGGCTTCGATGTGAGAGAGGTCGTTATTTCCTTGTTAGGCTCGTTTAAGGCAGTAACAGTACGCTGATACTGAGGTATAAATGGTGCCTAGTAATGACATTCGCCTGGATTCTATGAAAGATCTAGTTCATAGGACTGGTTGTGCTATGTTTTTGCCTCACTTGTCTCTTTCTAATTTGTTCACTGGAATTCGCTATCTTTCAGTAAAATATTCATAAATGGTTATTTGATCCTGTTTGATGAAGGAATAAGAGGTGGATTATAACTATCATAGCAACAATGAATGGTAAGACAAAATGGAAAGTGAAGAATCGAGTGAGAATAGCATTATCAACAGCGAACCCTCCTCAAACTCATTGAACTAAATCAATACCTAAATAAGGAACAGCTGACAAAAGATTTGTAATTACAGTTGCTCCTCCAAAAGATATTTGACCTCAAGGGAGAACATATCCTATAAAAGCTGTTCCTATAACTAAAAACAAGATTACGACACCTGTAGATCAAGTGTGCATATAGTTATATGAACCGTAGTATATACCACGGCCTACATGAAGGTAAAGGCAGATGAAGAAGAAAGATGCACCATTGGCATGTAAAGTGCGTAAGAGTCAACCGTAGTTGACATCACTACAGATGTGAGCTACACTAGAGAAAGCTAGGTCTACATTAGCAGTATAGTGTATGGCTAAGAAAAGACCGGTGGCCATTTGGATTATTAAACAAAGGCCGAGGAGTGATCCAAAGTTTCACCAAGCGGAAATATTGGAAGGAGCAGGCAGATCTACTAAGGCATTATTAGCAATTTTAAAAAGGGGGTGTGATACTCGTATAGGTTTGGCCATTAAAATTTTTGTCGCAAAGGACCTTGAAAGATGTTTGTAATTTTTACAATTACAATTAAGGTAAGGAATAAGTAGTTTACCAATATCAAGGTAATAAGATGGTTGGGTTTATTATAGAGTGGCTTCTGTATTTAGAGAGTTATATATTAGATCAATTGATGTAAGGTCCATATTTTTGGTAAGTATGTTGGTAAAATATGGATCTCTTATCGACGAAATTATTAAAATTATGGTTATTAATAATAAAGTAATGACAGAGGTTTTTATAGAAGTATAAAATAGTTCATTAGAAGCTAAACTAGTGATGTAGATAAAAAGAACTAATATACCTCCTAGGAAAATCAAGAATAGGATGTAGGAAAATCAAAAGGAGGAGGATATTAATTCGACAGTTATGGAGATAACGCATGTTTGTACAATGATAATAATGGTTATAGCAAGAGGGTGATTAGCTTGTATAAAAATTATACTATTAAGAAGGTTGAAGACAAGAATTCTTAAATTTAAGATTCAGAGGGTAGTTTAAGTATAAAATATTAATTTTGGGGATTAGTGAAAAGAATTTTTCTTTCCTCTGAATTTTAGAAGAAAAATCTTAATATTGGTTTACAAGACCAGTGTTTTTATTAAACTACTAAAACAATGGTAATAAATATAAGTTGATTCTTGATTCTAGTATTTTTAATAGGAGTGTGAACTTTTTGTTCCAAACGTAAGCATTTATTGTCTATATTGTTGAGCTTGGAATTTATTGTGTTGAGTTTGTTTGGGTTGCTTTATTTATATTTAATTTTTTTTTGTTTATGAATTGTATTTTAGTATAGTTTTTTTGACGTTTTCTGTTTGTGAAGGGGCTTTAGGATTATCTGTGTTGGTTTCTATAATTCGAATTCATGGTAATGATTTTTGTGAAATTCTGTATTCATTTTTTTTAATATTACTTTGAGATTAAATATTTCTCCTTTCTCTATAGCTAAACGTACAACATAAATTTTCAGGAGTTTAGATAGTAAATAGTACAAATCATAGCACATTATACCACGCTCAAATAAGCAAAATGTCACGGAACCACTTCATGTAATTCTATTTTATCCAATCACACACAAAAGAGGAATATAAAATCCTCAACATTGGAATTTTATATTCATAGAGGAGTCTATTGACTATAATATCGTCACTGATGTCATTGAAAGAAAATGTAACTCGTATTCTATAATTTACTTTAAACAGACAATAAGTAACATGTAAAAGAGCTCCATTACAGTACAACATTTTTATGGGCAGGTGAATAATAGGTAATACTACAGTGCAATTATCAAAAATTAGAGTTGAGTCTAATAATGTTCACACCCCTGTGACTTCACTGCTCTTCATACTGGTTTTCCTTTGTTTCCAGGCAATATTTCACACCTGCGAACAAGGAATATCTTATCGTATCCGGGTACTTCGAGGATTAAATGACTGAAGATTGTTATGTCAAGGTGCAGTCTCTGTGGTGCACCATTTCATTAACCTATAGAAACAAGAGGAATTAAACAACAGAGAACAAGGGATTTGAGATCCATTTCATCCAGGAAACGAAGGCAAGGAAATCATATAGATGCCTACTATCCCATATTGCACGGACAAGTATAAGTTTCATGGGGTTCATACTGGGAGCTAGAGAAACTGTTCCCATACTGCTGTATCAACGATGAGACCTCTTGAAGAGAATGGAACAGTTATTAAGTGGGGCATCCGCACACTGAAACCTTCCCTATCAATCTTTGACATGTCACGTATTCCATTACAAAGAAACAAGTCAATATCACTTTTCTCTATTTATTTTTTTCCTTTAGGAACTCCTCTATATTGTCAGTCTCCATCGTTAAATATTCAACGTGCTGATTTTTGTTACATGGGGACCTGAGTTCGATTCCCAGTAGGGTCTGGGGTTTTAAACCTCATTGGTTAGATTCCGAAGACTCGGGGCTGATATGTGTGCCAGCCTCACAGACATCCAGATGCGCCAACCAAACTACCTAAACCATACCTCTTCGGAGCCATAAAACATACCGAGTTAGTTGGCACTTGCATTCGGGAGATGGTGCATTCGAATACCACCGTCGGCAGACCGGAAGAAATTTTTTCGTAGACATTTTCACACCATGTAAATGCTGAGTATTTACATTAATTAAGGCTAAGGACACTACCTTCCGTAAGCTATCTCTTCTCCATCCTTGCGTCTCCACAAACCTTCGATGTGGTAGTGCGACGTTAAATCATTAGCCATAAGCCATTCAAAATAAGGTGCATAATTTTATATCAAAATGACTTAAGCATTTATGTGGTTTTGGGTTAACAGTTACATCGAATTTAATTGATATTCTTTTCATTTTTCGGAAATCTCAGCGTTTCCAGGAAATATAATGAAGAAATATTTTAGAAACCATAATGACAACGTTTAAAAGTACATTTCCAAATATGAAATAGAATATCTTATGGTTGCTCAGACCCTAATCCTATGTTCATGTATGCAAATGAATGTGAGGATAATTTTCACTCTTTGGGTCCTGGCAGAGGTAGCAACCCAGTGTTACAGACTATTGATGGGCCAATGTTTACATGGGCCTGATGCACTCTGCTAACAGCATTTCTATTGCACTTGCTTCTCTCAAAGTCAACAGGATGGTGTTTGCGCTGTGAAGCTACATATAAGGGTTCGCTTAATTGTTATGTAAGGAAATATTGATGTGTACAAACGTTCTGATACTGAGCAAACCTGTGGTAAGGTTGTCTGCCCCGTTCCTAATCCCGTGTTAGTCTATTAACAAAGTAGCGCACTCCAGTTTCGCCATTTATTATTGAAGACTGCTATTGACCACGATTGCTGACGTTCTGCGAACAGTGGTCGACTGCTGAAAAACTAAGTTGAAGGCTTTGAAATTACCCATGTTTACTAAAATATTGTGTCAGTTATGTTATTTTATTTTCATATTAGCAACTTCCCGTACATTGAGAGCCTTCCTTCTGAAATAAAAATACAATCTGGTTCATAGTACACGATAATTCAAATGTTTAGTTAGGAAAATCGCAGCCTACATTATCGATCAGAAGAACGAAACAGAAAACAAACTACAGAGCATACAGGTAATGCTTTAAAATTAAGCCTGTATTTCGGAGAGCCAGGCAACATTTTGTAATGTATAATCCTATAGAAACCTACAGAGATGTAGGGAATTCTGTGATTATTACGCACGTAATTCCTTCTACCTTACGATTATTCTGCCCCTATTAAACTACTGCTCACCATTTAAAAATGGCCTTCCTATCCACTTTTAACCAATTTAGTCGAGGAATATCTTTTATTGCCGGGATGAGTAGCTCAGATAGTACAACGATGGCCTTCCGAGCTCAAATTGTGGAATTCTATTTAGGCTCAGTCCGGTGGAATTTGAAGATGACCAATATGCCATTATTGTGTCGATATATTTACTGGCACGTAATAGAACTCTTGCGGGACATAATTTCGGCCCCTCGGCGTATCCTAAAACTGTAACAGTAATTAGTGGGATGAAATTGTTTTTATACGCAACAACAAAGTAAAATGATCTTTTACCTTGAGAATGACTTGTTTCGAAGTAAGTAACATAAACTTATCACTTAAGTGGATGTCACATACAGCATATTATTTCATAGTGCAATGAATTTACTTATTTTAAACTAGTTGTTACCCACGGCTTCGCTCGCGAGGATTTCGTAATTTAATAAAAATTACTTGTCCATCGGTACTGCATTACACGACGTTATCTGTAAATCCCTCACCAAAAAATTGCATTTCATTTACCCCAGAACCTTTTTGTAAACCGCGTTTGTGGCATTGCCTTTACAGTAATACCAATTCCCCCCCTAAGTTGATTTTCTGAAAACGAACATCTGTGTTCTTTTATTTTTAAAGGGGATTCCATATACCAATTTTCATGTCTCTAACATGTTTTTGTGATATATTGTAGACTAGCAAATGTACCCGTGCTTCGCTACGGTATTCTACATTGTATTCGAATATCGAAGTAAATACTGTACATGCAGTAAATAAGATTGTTTTAAAATTGCATGCCTGTTAGCGTTATCAGAGAAACAGCATGGGGAGGCCCTCATACGCTGTTTCCAATGTAAAGTGTTTGTTACGGATTTGTGATGTAACGCGGCAGGCTCACTTGTCTACTGGCATTCACAATCGAGTTGGGAAGTTTATATTGTAATTGCAGGCCCCATTGCTTACTGCGTGGTCACAATCGATTTGGGGAGTTTTCGTTAAAATGGCAGCTCGCTTTCCTACTTCCAGACAGACAACAGTTGAGGAGGCAGGCAACTAACCTACTACCATTCGAAATTGAGTTGTGCAGTTATCATTATAATGTCAGGCCCCTTTTCCTACTGCCAGCCAGCTTACTAACAGTCACACCAAGTTGGTGAGTTTCCATCAAAATAGCAGGCCACTATGCCTAATGCCAGTCACATTTTAGATACGGAAATTTGTTTATAATTGCGGGCACCCTTGCATACTGCCAAACACAATCGGATAGGGGAGTTTTAAACAAAACTTCATGCTTCCTTGCCTTCTGCAAGTCAAATCGAGAAGTGAACTATTCATTAAAATGATAGGCCTTCATTACTAATGCCAGTTACACAGGAGTTGGAGAAGGACCCCATTCCTATCGCCAGTCATGTGGGGAGTACTGATTACAATAGCAGACACACCTTTCTCGACCGCTACAAATCTACATCAGTGAATATATATAGATCGACATACGAAAGTATATGCGTGTTTACAATATTGCAGACCTTCATTTACAGATTAACTGCTGGTATCCTGATTCTCAGGACCACTTACTAGGCCACTCTACTGTTGTCCATCGTAATCACAGTAAATGTTAAATTACAATGAGTTTGTGGTAAAGAGCCATTTTCACGTGCTCAGTATTATAAAAATTTTATGCTCATATTTCAATCAATCCGAATGATAGCTTTCATGGCATTTATATCATGGACGAGTTGAATGGTTTAGTTGCAGTTTATGACATGAGCAACATGGAATATTATTAAAGAAATTGTGGGAATAGGATTGGACGTAAGGGTAATACGTTGGATAAGAACATTTCTAAATTCAAGGGTTCAGAAAGTGAAAGTGGGAAATAATATATCACAGGAAGAGAAAGTTTGGAAGTGAATTGCATAGGGTAGTATAATCGGTCCGTTACTTTTCTTAATATACATAAATAATTTAGGGAACAACATAACATCCAAAATAAGATTGTATGCAGATTATATAATTGTTTATAGGGAAATAAATAACATTGAGTATTGTTCAGAAATACAAAGGGGCCTAGAGAGTATCCAACCATGGGTTGAAGAAAATAATATGAAGGCTAATGGAGGCAAATCAACTGCTACAACATTTATAAACAGGAGCTTTAAAACTGACTTTGAATATACTTTGGATGAAGTAGTTATCCCAAAAGATAGCAAGTGCAAATAATTAGGTGTGGGATTTGAAAGTAATTTGCACTGGAGGGGTCATATTGATGACATTGTTGGGAAAGCATACAGATCGTTACATGTCATAATGAGGCTACTTAAAGGATGCATCAAAGAATTAAAAGAAATAAGTTACTCAAGTATGGTTCGTCCATTATTGGAATATGCAAACAGTGTTTGGGATCTTCACCGAGAATACCTAATAAAAGATATAGGTAGTGTGCAGAGGAAAGCAGCTTGTAACAGGGGATTTCAGGATAAACAGTAGTGTATCAGAAATATTAGAGGAACTTGTGTGGGAAACTTTAAGTAAGAGAACTAGACTTATAGGATTATATGGAGCCTATACAGGAGAAAAAGCATGGGGAGAAATCCGTGAGAGGCTTCAGTTGGAAAATAATTATATCGGCAGAACTGACCACAAGTATAAAATTAGAAGGAATTTTAGCAGAAGTGATTGGGGTAAATTTTCATTCATTGGGAAGGGCGTGAAGGAGTGGAACAGTTTACCAGGGGCAGTGTTTGAACCTTTTCCAAAATCTGTACAGATATTCAAGAAGAGAATAAACAAAAACAGGGAAAATAAATGATATGTTAGAGAGCATTCGACCAGTGCAGGCTATTGTAAATAAAAAATGTCTATGAAAAGTTAATTCCAACCCCTGGTCCACGGAGTTTGGACAGCCAAAGTAGGGGACTGCCTGTAGGGGTGAAGTACAGTGGGGACTTCGAGGGCCCTGTGACCGCTACGGTAGCTGTGAAGGCCATTCAGGAACTCTGAAAAGTGGTGGCAAAAGGGGCTCTGGTTAAGACGCAGCAGGTCGTTATGCTACTTAGGTTACAAAATGGGTAGTAAAAAGAAAGTAAATAAATGCAATGTAAATTTTAATCTTATACCAGTTGCATAGTATTCTTTGAAGTAATTCCACATACTGTATATGAGTTGACTATGTTTGTAAGTATAGTAGATATTATATGTTGAATTTTGTAAACAAAATAAATTCATTAAGGATGATCTGTTTGTTTAATAGAAAAAATTGTTAGCGTAAATTGTATATTATTTTATTCTAGAAAAAATGTTCTTCTTCTCTTGTTAATTTAAAATTTAGTGCTTGACAATAATGTATTTTAGTGTACCATTTGCCACCGAGGTAGACACCTCATTTGCAAATAAAGAGATTTTGATTTGATCTAAGGAAAGGATTAGTGCAAGATATACTGTATTTTTAATAAATAAAGGACGCCTGAGCTACACTGGCGGAATATCCAAACACCATAAAATAAGGAATGTAGAATACGGAAATTTTGTCAATTTGTTTGTTGAGGTAACATATTTAATTGATTAAAGGTACAAGACTAGAGGTTAACATCCGTGCGAGAAAAGCTATAGCAAATGTGCCATACTGGTCCATTAACCTCCTCAGTCCTGGTGTCTCCTTGTAATTGTCTGACTATTTAATGCAGGCATGCAAACGTGCATGCATTGTGTCGTACAGGTGCCAGATATCAGCGTGTGAAATCGAGTTTCATGCCTGCTGGACTTGGTCGGTCAATACAGTGACGGTTAATGTCTGTTGTGGATGAAGCTGTCCTTCAAGTAACCGATTTCTAACAGTTCGGTGCCTCACTGTGGTGCCAACTGCCTCTCGAATTGCTGCTGCAGACGCAGTCGGCTGCGCGACAGCTATTCGACAAATACTGCTGTCCTCCCTCTCGGTGGTGCCACTGGGACATCCGGAGCCCGGTCTTATTGTGAGCGTACCATCTCGTGACCACTGCTGCCAGCACGCATGCATAGGTGAGACTTTCCTGTCTAGTCGTTCTGCAACAGCGTGGAAGGAGAATCCACCTTCACGTAGCCGTATTTTACGGCCTCGTTCTACTTCAGCGAGCTGTAGATACTGGCCTCTTCGTCGTCGTAAAGACATTCCTGACCTACTCACAGGTTACTTCGTCCAATATCACAGGTAAATACAACCCGCATTTAAAGAAAACCCGATGTGCAAAGTCATGGGGCTGCTACTAGCGCCGCACTAATGTGATTAGCGGAAAATTTGAATCAAAATCATCTTTCAGGTGTATAATCACGCCTACCAACGTTCGTTACTCTAGCACAACCCCTTTTTTGTGTATGGATATTTTTGCTCCAATGTATTTTCTCGAGTAAAGCATGACATCAAAGGAGCTACTTGGAGATGAACGGAAGTCTTAACTACAAGAAAAGGTGTTGGAGTGCGTCAGAAACTAACCGTCGAATATTTATTACCCTGTCCGAGGCTAATTTAGGGTGGTACAAGTGTGATTGGTCCAGACATGAAGAAATAATAATGTCATCGAAGCCAGAAAAGCGCTCGGATATAACACCAACAAGGTGAAAATGTCGCGCCAAAATTTAAATTTGATTGCAGCAGGGGCGCACAGGTCCTCTGATTGAGCGTTATGCAGAAGAAAAAATATAATATGACAGGTGTTTCCGAGGAGGAAAGCTTCTTTACCACATCATCGCTCGCGAGAACAGGTCTTTACTAGATCAGCGCTCGCGTGAACTAGTCTTTTGTAACCGGGAGTTCGCAAGAGAAGTCCGAATTCCGGACGAGTACGCGAGTTAACGTCTTGATGACCGGGAGTTCGCAAGTGAAGTACATTTGTATTATGATATTCTTGAAATTAACGTTTGGGAGCTTTGAGTGACTTTCCTATGAGAACTCATATTATTTTACGAATGAACTTTTGAACTTAAGTCGGGTTGGACAAGTGTGAGGAACTTAACTTGAACAATGCGCTCAACTGCAGTCATGAAATTCGTTCCTAAAATGTAAGTGAAGTCCTTGTGTAAATGTAGTAATGTGGCAGATGACCCTGAAAGACAGATTTGTTATGATTTAATAGTAGAAGAAAGGTTCGCAAGATTCCAACCACAACTAAGTCATTAGGTCAAGTCAAAAGTTAAAAATGTTGTGGTCTTAGGACTACCCCTTTATGTTTATAACTGGTTCGGCCAATGGTGAGCTCTAATTTGCTTGCACGAATTATACTTCTGCGTCGCATATTCATATTAACTCGCATTAATTCTGTTTGGTGCGTGTACGCTGTGATTGTAACTGAAGAAAGAAGACATCGCTGTACGAGAACGGAAGACTGGACCGCAAGGAGATGGCACTTCAGGTGACCCAAGTATCTATGGACAATGTGGCACGTCCGTATTGATGAGCGGTCACTAAAGCAAGGTGTAGTCTGGTTCGAGGTGGAACTGAGCTGAAAAGATGCGTACTCGTAATTGATTTATTTAATGACGTATGACTACTTAATCATCAAGGGGATAGGATAATCCAAGGTAATCAATTTGTAAAATCATCATTGTAAATAATTTATAGTAGTCATGATCAATGCTGGATGACATATTGGCTTAGAAAACCAAGCGGTTTGATGTTAATGTTATATTTTTCTTCAGTTTAATTTTCTTAGCTGTTTAATATTTTCTTGTGGAGATGCTTTGTTCGTCTCCGGTTAAAGTTACCCTTAAAGGATGTTGACCCAGTAAAATATTCAATATATATATATATATATTGCTAGTTGCTTTACGTCGCACCGACACAGATAGATCTTATGGCAACGATGGGACAGGGAAGGGCTGGGAGTGGGAAGGAAGCGGCCGTGGCCTTAATTAAGGTACAGCCCCAGCATTTGCCTGGTGATAAAATGGGAAACCACGGAAAACCATCTTCATGGCTGCCGATAGTGGGGTTCGAACCTACTATCTCCCGAATACTGGATACTGGCCGCACTTAAGCGACTGCAGCTATCGAGCTCGGTCAATATAATTTTAGTAAATTTAGTTTGGGAATTTAAAGTAAACGACATGCTGACATGTATATATTTTTCTGTGTGTGTATGTTGTGGAGAGGTGTTGAGTTCGATGCCAGAATAGGGTCTCCATGGAATTTGTATGTAAATACGATTGTGTAATATGCATGCTTAATATTTTGTGGAAGATGTCGCTTCTGAGACAGAGTCATCGACTCATATTCTGATTATAAATATTATGTATTTGGAAGTGTGGTGTGGTACCAGTGTTGTCTAAAATTGTAAAGTGAAGGTTTTGTCGTCCAGTGATCAACTGGATCCCTTTATGCTGCTGAAGATGGCGATTATTATTAGTATTATAGGATTTTTGTTTAACAAGTCATCAGCTGAATATCCAATAATTTAAAGTGGTCGCTATTATTTGAAATAAGATCTATTAAATTTCCCCCTAATGTCCAAGATAGGTCGAGCCGAAAGTGGCAAAATTACGGTCATCATATATAAATTTTAATTAATCATTTGGATAAATTATAACGTTGTTAAGTAGAGAACTGAGGTTTCTATGCCTGCGGATCTTAATCTTTGTAATTTTTTCAAGTTAACATAGGAAGGGTTGGACTTTTTTGAATTTCAAATCAATTTATTTACATATAAGAAATTTAGAATGAGTGGATTATTGGACTCAGAGCGTAGTGGATGTTGTTTTTCGATGAAAGGCCAGTGTAATGTATGCGTATTTCTCAGACTTAAGTTTTTAGTGTTTATTCACTGCAACATTTTAGAGTGGACTACACTCATGTGTTAGGTCAATGTCCTTTTCTTAAAAAGGGTTCGATTCCGTAGATTTATATATCTGCATATGTGTAGAGATTGGATTCCAGTGAGATTATTTCCGTTGTAGGTGCATTCCGATGAGGATTTTTGCCTACCACGGAGGGTTAGTGATTCAGTGGGACCTATATTTTATTTTTCCCACGTCCCTGGTCGTTCTCCGACTTGATAATTTAGTTAATTTTTCCTTGGTTATGATTCTAGTACAGGATCAGATGTTGGTGTGTGCACATTTTGATTTCGATTGTCGTGACCATTTTTTTATAGGTAACAACCTTGGACGGTGTTGTATTAACGTCCATCTCGTTTTATTTCAGAAGTAAAGATCATTGTTGGAATGAATATGTTGCTTGTGTAAATTGTGGAAATGTTTGAGATGTGTATATTTATGATTTGTTATATTTCATTCATGTATATTAATTTATGTGTGCGGTCCGAATCCAAGTTGTATTCAAATTGTTCGTTTACTCTCCTGAGGAGCTGTGTCATTGTTAGGTAATGACCAATTTACGTTAATATATAGTATTTACCTCTAGGAAATTCCCCGAGACAATTACGTAGACAAAGTTAGGTTTCTACGATGGCGTCGTACACGGAAATGGAAAGACGAGTGTACATCTGAAAGCAGCAATATTTCAAATCACTTCAAAGCCATTGTCGTTGTAAAGCACAATGTTAAATGACTAAATGCGCGTGTCGGAGCAAGATTGATAACAAGATATACTCAATCCGAATTCAATTCAGAGATATTATTGCGGATTTTGCGCCTTGATCTTTTTATTTGATTCATGTTTTTAGTCTGCAAGGTTAATCTTGCACTCTTCTTGGCATCGAACTTCGGTCTGTAAGATTAGCACACACTCTGTCAGATTTGCAAGTCTTGTTCGGCTCCCACTCTGTCGCTACCTCAGTTTTAAAATCATCCGTCAGGTAGCAGCACCCATCACGTGGCACTACAATGACTCGCACACCCAAATTTTAAATCTCCCACGGTATGGCGTCACAGTCACGTTACCGCCAATAGCCAATCAGCGCTTGATCTGGTACTGTCATAAGATACCTGCTAATTCTGCTGTAGTCTGTCCAAAAATTCCTGCCCTTCTTGCAAACGTACTTCACTACATCTAACTTTAGTCTATCCAGCTCCCTTTAGAATCTTTAACCTCAACAACGATTCGAATTTCTAACATCCCACGCTCCGATTCGCAGTATGCACCTTCCTGATGGCTTTCCCCTCTCGTGTAGTCCCCACCTTGAGGTCCGAATGGGGGACAATTTTACCTCCGGAATAGTTTATCCAGGAAGAAGGCATCATCAGTACATCATTCATACAGACAGAGCTTCACGTCCTCGAGCGTTAGTTACGGCTCTTTCTTTCCTGTTGCATTTAGCCGTGTAGCAGCATCAACACAGTTACGCCATGTTAATTATTATTACAAGGCCATACCGGTCAATCATCTAGACTACCCTTGTAACTTCCGAACGGTTGCTACCAACCCCTCCCCTTTCGATGAACCGTTCGTTAGTCTGGTCCCTCGACGTATACCCATTCGATATGATTGCACATGGGGCTCAGGCATCTGCTACACTGGGACGCACAAGCCTCCAAACAGCGGAAAGGTCACATAGTTCACTGTGGAGTTATTTTAGCTGTGAAACCAAACTTCTCCGAAGAAATAGGATCATAGGATATGAACGAATGTTTTGGGCTCACTGTGGCATTGTGTACAGCGGTGGAGACCTGAACGTTGTCTGGGACACCAAAGATATTAAGCAACGTCCTCATTCTACCGTAGACTCGAACGCATACGAACGTTACTTTTTCCTCTTAAACATTGGTAGGTTAACATTATTTTGTATTCGACTGAAAACCTCGTTTTAGTTTATAAAAGGTCAAATGTTATTTCCTTTACGTAATGTCACTTCTATACAGTTGAGGGTTATCTGCTTCCCCCGAAGCACAATTCCCATATCATCTCGGATGCATTGTTTACTTGCTGTGAAAAGCCTCCTGCTAGCTTAGACAATATATCCATGCAGGAGCAGTGAAGGACTCTCTGCTCTCTTGTAATCTGTGAATACGCCTTTACGCCGTCTAAGTTGGAAAAGGACCCAAACCACAGGCCGCTGCGATAAGCCCAGAGAAGATTCATAAAGCAAGTGGGCTAATGAGCTTGGGTTTGCTGTCCAAGCCGCTGGAATTATATTCATAAACTTCTCGAAACCATTATTGCTTCTAGTCTGCGATAATTCGTGGTGTATAACACTTCATATGTACTTCAGGCCAATTTGATATCGGCGTTAACAGTTGAGGGTTTGTTAACCCTCTACTACATGAATTATTTGTTTTGTTATGTCTTATGTTATGTAAAAAAAAACAAGGCATCACTGGGATATGTGTTTAATTGATTGTACAGTTGGAGGTGTGCCGTAAAACTACCTCTGTCTACAATATTTATCCATTTATACAGGTGAAAAGTTATTTGTTGCCTAAAGGCAAAATGGATGAACCAATTCAATCTCCGTTACAGACTATAATTACAAAGCTTTGTTTTTCATGAGTTTATGTAAATTTACGTGACTTCATTCACACGTTTAATACGGCATGATAAATTAATATTTTTCTTCGGAATGATGTGGCAGTAGTGTGAATTACGATAAAACTGAACATAATTGGGTTAGAATGACGACGATT
This sequence comes from Anabrus simplex, assembly GCF_040414725.1. Taxonomy (NCBI): domain Eukaryota; kingdom Metazoa; phylum Arthropoda; class Insecta; order Orthoptera; family Tettigoniidae; genus Anabrus; species Anabrus simplex. The sequence continues at coordinate 1,396,527,153 of NC_090265.1, forward strand.
TCTGAATCTTGGTACGATACAGTTCCTTGTTCAAAGACGTGCGAAATGGCGCCTGCTTTTCAGCTAGGTGCTGTAGTTTCTCTGGCGATGGCACGGCGCTCCAAATGAAGACTCGCATTTCCCTTATATATATATTGCTAAGGGCTTTACGTCGCACCGACACAGATAGGTCTTATGGCGACGATGGGATAGGAAGGGCCCAGGAGTTGGAAGGAAGCAGCCGTGGCCTTAATTAAGGTACAGCCCCAGCATTTGCCCGGTGTGAAAATGGGAAACAACGGAAAACCATCTTCATGGTTGTCGACAGTGGGATTAGAACCCACGATCTCCCGGATGCCATTTCCCTTATTGCCTGTTCTATAAAAAAAAGTAAATGAATCTTATGTTCTTCCTGTAAATCCACCGTAGAGTGATTTACACCGGCTGCACAGGGCATGGGCAGAATATCTAATTTTCGTCAATATCTCCACTATTATTCGCCGGATGAAAAATTTGTGCACATGACATAAGCGATCCGAAATTGCATTTTCTACAACTTTCTTTATAAAGGATATGGCAATTGATTTAATATTAAGGAAACCATTTCGAAATAACTGTTTTAACTATTTTCTTAACTATTCTTAACTATTTTTTTAACTGTTTTCTCACGTCGACCATCAAGTCATATGCTCCTGATAACATTGATTTCAAATACGAAGTTAGGTTGAAATATTTCTAGTTTTTTTTTCCAGTTCTAGAAATACAAAGAGATAGACTGACAACAAACATTAAACAACACTTTAATATGATAATTATTACGTATGGACCGAATAATTATCAGAAAATATTTCTGAAATAGCAAATGTACACACAGGTCCTTCAGGGAGTACTGCTCGAAGTTAATAAAATTGATAAATTGACGAATTGTTGAAGTACTGTAGTTGTTACGGAAATGTGAGTGTATACCGGAATATATTTTAATAACATAAGGTAACATTTACTTATTATAAATTCAATGCTTCATTTTGGTCTGTGAATAAACATATTTCATTGTTATATAACATGTTTTATGATATCTGAGTGAGGAAGTAACAGTTAGTTCACTATATGAATCAGCGTGTTGCACACGTGCCCATATAATACAGTTTGCAACCTCACTTACGTATCACCAGGTGCAGGATTGAGATTCTGCTAGTCTGAGCAGACACCTACATAAAAGTGACTTATTATCGTAATAATATCATGTGTTGAATTTCCAAGACTGTATGCTGATTCATGTGTACAAGTTTCAGATTTTATCTACAACATTACACCAGCATCTTGGTGAATAAGAGGCCTTTGTTGTAATTCGACGAGGATACTTTCAATGTGACACGAATTTCAACATGAATTTTAAAATCCTCCTAATGGCTGCCTAAACAGGTGGGCTAGAGTAGGTGGGAGCCAAAATGCAGAGTCATCCATCTATATAATCTAGCCCAGGATAAGTCGACTGTTTAATTAAACTTATTCCTTGTTTCTGTAAAATTTGGCGTTATAAAATGCAGGTTACTATAATAGAAGCCTGGATTTCTGTATACTAATTTAATTATTTCTTAAATATATTTCACTTGACCGAAATAATTCCTAAGCGTTATTTCGAGGTTATCTCCATTATGTCTACAGATTCATGCAGATTTTGAGCAAGATGAAAAACATAAATTTTAAAAATCATATGTTTTGATGGTCAGAGTATAATAATAATAATAATAATAATAATAATAATAATAATAATAATAATAATAGTTATGGGCATAGCGCGGATTGTAGAGTTGTAAGAAGGTGCTGGCGTGAATGGGCGGACAGAGAAAAGATGGGAGCATAATTTATAACATTAAAATTTGAAAATAAACTTCTTTCCTTTCTTTTTTTTCTAACTTTAAAATTTGATGAACAACAACAAATAACAGTTAAGTAGAATTACGATGAGCTCGGCAGCTCTGATAACAGGAAAAGCTTAAGTCAAACTTCAGGTACACAATAATTTACAAAACGAGCTTGTAGCTCAAAACTTACACTATTTCAAAGATCACGTTTGCTCCACTCAATTACACCTTAGGCGACTGAGTTCCAAAATATACTACAGTCCGGCCTCTCAAAGGCACAAGTTTCTTAACCAAATTTTACATTAAATAAACCTTGAAAACATAGTTCACTGTCATTTCAGATCGGCAGACTATTACGCACTCATCCATAATTAATAACAGAGGCAATTCATGCCCATTATAAATGGCCTTAGTGGTCAAAAGAAAAGGTTTATGAAATCGGCCAAAAAACAAAATGCTAGGAGGCGAAACACTTGCACTCCTTTTGAAATACATTTGGAAGGCACTTAAGATCCTATATGGCATTATAGCCCGATGTTACGGGGGCTAGGCCTATACTACAGAGGGTGCCTAGATGGCGAAAATATTAAGATCCAAAATAGAGATGAAATTTAAAGTTTTAGAAAGTCATAACCACCCTCATACCAAGTTGAATGGGAATTAATAGGGGGTGGAAACTGTTTATTCCATAAGTTACATCATTCCCAGCAGGGATTTGAATAGTGTCCTTAGACTAGCTTGAAAATTTACATTTAAATGATGATAATAAACTTTAGAAATTTACATTAAGAATGAATTTTGAAACCCTCCCCTCAAGTCAGCTTTCTGGAGCCATCACATATTTAAAAGATGTCTGCCATTACCTTGAACTGGTAGGCCTTCCGACGATGTACAAGGCTATCCCCTGCCTCTACTAACCGTAGGCACTCTACACTGGTGCGATGAAGAAGACAACATGGCCCAAAAGCTCCCAGCTTTTATAGGAGAGGGTTAAGTTCCAGAACTCTCTAGGCAGAAAGCCTGTACACACCTCCAATTTTAATTGGCTAAAATAATATATACAGACATTTCTTATTTGCTAATAATTTACGGAAAAAGTAAGTAGAAGAAGTGCTGACAACTTCAGCACATTAGAAAACAATTCACAAACACATAAGGTTTACCAACTTAAGCACTAGCAAATACCCTTCGAAAAATTAATTGTCTATCCTCCCACCAGAGGGGACACATAGGTCGACAGTTGAGACATCTGAGGGTTAAAGGTCCAAACTCCTTAAGATACATCGTTTCAGATTGATACCACACATGGCTTTCTAAAAGGCACTCAGCTCAAATGCACGGAAAAGGTGTACCTCCGGTACAATATTAATAATAATAACAATAATAATAATAATAATAATAATAATAATAATAATAATAATAATAATAATAATAATCAACCTAAGTGATCCATCCGTCATAAGATTAAGAAATAACCTAGAATACGAGTACGTGACAATTCCTTTATTTGAGATATTGTTCTACTCATGGTTGAATAGATTTTGTGTTATATCTTTTAATTTGACGATAACTCGTGATGTGATACGGCTAATGCTCAATTGAAGTATAACTCACGAATATGTGATATGGGATGACTATCGTATATCCTAATAATAATAATAATAATAATAATAATAATAATAATAATAATAATAGTAATAAAAATAGCCTTTGTGAATCAGTGGTAGAGTGCTGACCTCGATATCCCAAGATAGCGGGTTGAATCCCGGCAGAGATAGTCGGATTTTTGAAGGGCGGAATAAAGTCCATGCGTCACTCCATGTCGTACGATGTCGGCATGTAAAAGATCTATGATGACATATTTGGTGTTTACCTAGCAAAATTAATGTAAAACACAGCCATTGACCCCTAAGAACGATTTGGTTTTCTCCATCTAGTAGGCCTAGAGTAATCTGAAACGTCAAAATTGACAAGCAGACAGCCAGATAGCGTCGAATTAAATTGTCTGGAGACGGTAGCAGAGACCATACGGTTATTATTATTATTATTATTATTATTATTATTATTATTATTATTATTATTATTATTATTATTATTATTATTAAAAACCAAACCCCATGGCACTACAGCCCCTGAAGGGCCTTGGCCTACCAAGCGACCGCTGCTCAGCCCGAAGGCCTGCAGATTACACGGTGTCGTGTGGTCAGGACGGCGAATCCTCTCGGCCGTTATTCTTGGCTTTCTAGACCGGGGCCGCTATCTCACAGTCAGATAGCTCCTTCTTATCACGTAGGCTGAGTGGACCTCGAACCAGCCCTCAGGTCCAGGTAAAAATTCCTGACTTGGCCAGGAATCGAACCCAGGGCCTCCGAGTAGAAGGCAGACACGCAACCCCTACACCACGGAGCGGACTATTATTATTTAAAATGAAGAATAAAAAATAATAAAATACCGGTACGCCAAATAATTTGAGAATAATCTAATCTTCGCTTCACGGAGTGTATTTGATAGGTATCGTTGAGTACATTTTATCCCATTGTATGATGGTGGACATTATTTTTATAACGTCATTTTGTGCATTAGTTTTGCCGACCTTCGAGTCGAAGCTCGGTGAAAATTGGAGACAATATTATGACTCAGAAGTCAATTATTTGTATCTGCTCTATGATGTAAATGGCCAGCTCAGCGGTGTATTATTAATATTCCTCCCTCTTACATCGAGGCCCCCATTTAGGTTCCCGATGAGGTCAGGGATTTTCATCTGGATCCGAGGGCTGTTTTGAGGTCCATTCACCCTACGTGATTAAATTGAGGAGCTATCTATCGGTGAGATGGCAGCCCAGGTCTAAAAAGCCAAGAATACCGGCCAGGAGGATACATCGTGCCGATCACACGACATTTAGTAATCTGAAGGCCTTCGGGCTGATCTTGGTCGCTTGGAAGGCGTTGACTCTTCGGGACTGTTGCGCTATGTGATTTAGTCTAGTTTTGATGTAATTGAGAACATTGAATTTTCGTGATTTAAAAAAGCACATTTGTGAAGATATTGTAATTTTTCTCCGAGCATTCTTCTGGGAATATATAGTTTCAAATAAGTGAATCGGAGTCAGTCTTCTTATTAAAGTTTAAACATTATTTCTTGTGTGAGTTGTCGTCACCACTTCATCAAGTGTTCATATTGGTATGTCGGGACCATACGCATATTTGAACAATCCAGATGATTGACCATAATTATCTTATTCAGTCATAATTTGCTGACGTTTGGTTGTTGACAATCTTTTACTAATATACACTAAGAGGCCATCTGAGTGATTAATATTGTGACATTTTCTCGTATTTTGGACAAAATAATAATAACACCGGTGAGTTGGCCGTGCGGTTAAAGACGCGCAGCGGTGAGCTTACATGCGGGAGATAGTGGGTTGGAACCCCACTGTCGGCAGCCCTGGGGACGGTTTTCCGTGGTTTCCCATTTTCGCATCAGGCATATGCTGGGCTGTACCGTAATTAAGGCCAGAGCCGCTTCCTTCTCACTCCTATGCCTTTCCTCTCACATCGTTGCCGTAAGATCTCTCTGTTTCGGTGTGACGTAAAACCAATTGTAATAATAATAATAATAATAATAATAATAATAATAATAATAATAATAATAATAATAATAATAATAATAATAATAATAATAACAATAATAATAATAATTTCGTGTGGCTATGTCTAACCGAGTGCAGCCCTTGTAAGTCAGACCCTCCGATGAGGGTGGGCGGCATCTGCCGTGGGTAGATAACTGCGTGATATTGTGGTGGAGGATAGTGCTGTGTGTGGTGTGTGAGTTGCAGGGATGTTGGGAACAGCACAAACACCCAGCCCCCGGGCCATTGGAATTAACCAATGAAGGTTAAAATCGCCGACCCGGCCGGGAATCGAACCCGGGACCCTCTGAACCGAAGGCCAGTACGCTGACCGTTCAGCCAACGAGTCGGACATAATAATAATAATAATAATAAGAAGAAGAAGGTGAAGAAGACGTGGGATTAATTTCATTTGGGTAAATGAAGTATTAATTTGTGGTTGTAAAAACATGTGTTCACCGATTTATTTACTGGGTGAATCCGCTGCGTCTGGCGTTTTCTGCTGTTAAGCATCCCAACGAACGTCACTGGTGGTGTGATGGTCGATTCTCGTTTTCCACACACCAATATTCCGTCACCTTTTACCACTTACTGCACGATCACAGCAAGACCTTTGCAAAATTGTATGCGACAATTATTTATGGAAAATCTAGGTAAACAACTGATTCGGAATCCGCCACCTGAGTGATAGTTGTAAATGCAGAACATTGATTGATTTGATCTTTATAAGTAAATGTAATTGCAGTAGCATAGCGTAGACATAGTCAGTGGTATATGTTTTCAAGCACAACACTAAACGTCCATGAGTCAAATCTAATTCACATTTTTGGAACGCAAGCAGAAATGAAAATTCAAGGTTATTGAGGGTATCATTTCAGATTTACGAAGTAAAATGGTAACGTTTTTAATGAGAAATATATTACCGGTACAACATTGGACAACGAAATTGTATTTCGTTTTCGGCTCCTTGGGTGAATGGTCAGCGTAATGGACTAGTTTAGATGATCCTGGGTTCGATTCCTGGCCGGACCAAGTATTTACCTGCGTTTGGTTAATATCTCCGCCTCGGAGTTTGGGTGTTAGTGATCGTCTTGATACACTTCTTCTTCAGTTAACATTACAAATCGCCACAGAAACATGATACAGGGTTGGCGTCAGGTAGGGCATTTGGCCGTAAAACTTGGCTTAATCCACGTTAGTGCTGACCTCGGATAAATGGGAAAAAGTTAGTAAGAAGTGTCAAGTCAGAGGCATAGTATAAAAGGCTTATGGGGCTGATGTTATGAAATTGTACACTCTTATAGATTTTATGCGTAAAGTGAAATATCATAAGTAAGATGATCATAATTTATATGAGCGGCTTGAACTGTATTGTGTCGGTTTACTGAAGAACGGCTGGTGGAGGATCACCATAACTTTCTCGCTGCCTCCCTCAGATTTCTGTTTCCTGACCATGTCACCCAGACGAGGCTTTCCAATTTCCTGATACATTGGCTGCCCGCCAGATTACACAACCGGCTACTTTTCTTATTATCGCCGTGTATTTCTCTCTTCCGGCCGGCTACATTTTCAATTTCCCACTGTTTCGATTTTCGTTACTGTACCTTCTACTTCCCCATTCACCCTCTTCTTCATTGTTTTTTTTTTTTGTGTGTGTGTGTCTTTGTGTATAGGAGGCGTATTCTCGGAGCAAGCAACAACTGTGACAAGTTTTTGTGTATTCGGTTTCACGCAATGATTACAAGTGTTGAATAATAATTTACTCCAACATCACGTCGTAAGGATCATTATCTCATTTCTAAAATAACCAGTTTGTTAGATTTTGTTAAGAGCTCTCAATCATGGAGGAAATGTTGGTTAAAATGTGCGTATTTTTATGGGAATATCTGATAGAAACAGAAAATATGGCATACATTGGAATCACTGTTGTTATAACTCTGTTAGAGTAAGAAATGCGAGTATAATGGGAAGAAAGGGTAAGAACGAACACTATCAAATAAAGTGAACACAAAGTTACTATCTGCTACACGTGGAAGTAAGTTCGGCTTACAGCTCACATTGTTATCATAACACTCACTATTTCATAACAACGTGTTCACGGAGCAAGCAACAACTGTGACGAGTTTTTGTGTATTCAGTTTTACGGAATGGTTACAGGTGTTGTATAATAACATCACGTCGTTTATACTAAGTTTATACTAAGTTTACCTGATTTGTGTAAATGATAGGAAACATTTTCAGAATGTGATGTATTAAGCAGGTTCAAGAAGAATAAAAAGATGACCAAGGCCGGTCGTATTGGTTGTAGCAATATACAGTAATATGAAGGTACCCGTGCTTCACAACGGTTCTAAACCTGAAAATTATTATTCAACGTTTTACGTTTTGGAGAGTCCTCTGTCAGCTGAGCCTGTAAAATACGCCCTCAGTTCGTACGTCAAATGGTTTTGAGGGAATGATTATTTATTTGTGATCTAACTCTCATTTGAACCCTATACGGAAGAATTTGAATCTTTTAAACCCTACCTTATTTAACATCTAGGATGTAAAAGCGACTAACCTGAGATACTTTGATTTTTTACGCTGAATCGTAATGGAGGAATGAATACGTCTTAAAGGGGTGAATGTTTTTAAGTATTTATTAACATCTAGGATATAGAAGAACACCCTCCATAAAAAAGTGTACCTGAAACGGTTTCGGAAGAATGGATATTGTGCTTTCGAGAGTCAACCACCAAATAAACCCCTTAGGGGAGAAATATTTTTAAGTATAGGATATTTACGTCAAATGGTTATTGAGGGATGAATAATTTCGTTTGCAGAGCTAACCTCATTTAACACTTCAGGGGTGAAACGTTGACAAATTATTTCTTATTTCACGCCTAGAATTTAAAATATATACCACTATTTGGAATTTTGCCTTTGTACGTTAAACCGTTTCGGAGGAATGAATGAATATATTTGTTTTCGGATCTTAACCCCCATTCAACTCTCTGAGTGGTTAAATTTGTTTCAAACCTGCTGTTGTTTTACACCCAATGACACCATTTGCATTTTTAAATTTATAATTCGAACGGTTTCATATAAATGCATATTTTTGTCATCATTTCTCACCCCCACTCAAAGCCCCCTTAGGATTTTTTTGTTTTAAGTCCACTTTTGCATCCTCATAAAAAGAATTCAAATCCTTTTACACCCCACTTAAGTTGATTTTATCCCCCTCCCTCGCCCGCCACAAAATACGCGTGTCTTAATTTCTAAAAGAAATTCCAAATACCAATTTTCTCGTCCGTAACATCCTTAGTTTTTGAGATATAATTATCCACAAACAAAGAATTGAACTCATTTTTCAATTCATTTAACACCCCCTACCCCAGTGAATTTTCCGAAAACAAAATAATACGTGTTTATTTTTAAAGGGGATTCCAATTCCAGATTTTCTCTCCTGTAACATCTTCAGTTTTTGCAATACAAGTATTTCAAAATACCAATTTTATGTCTATAATATGTTAAGTTTTGAGATACGCTGTAGATATGACCATTTTTAAAATTCACCCCCTTTAACACTTCACCCTTAAGGGGATTTTTAGAAAACAAATTATGCGTGTTCCTGAACTTTTACAGGAGATTCCAAATACCAGTCTTCACGTCTGTAACATGATACTTTTGTTAGATATATTGTATATATACTCATTTAAAAATTCACCCCCTCTGTCACTCCTGTTTATCACCCCTCATACGTAGATTTTTCAAAAACAAAAAATACGTGTTTTGTTAAAGGCGATACCAAATACCAACTTGTATGACTTTTACATCTTCAGTATTTTAGATATAAGTATCCTCACAAAAACTTAATCCCTTTTTCACCTTTTTAACCCCCCCCCCCCTTTAAGAAGATTTCCTAAAACAAAGGAAATACGCGTTTCCTTATTTTAAAGGGGATTCCAAATACCAATTTTCATGTCTTTAGCCTGTTAAATTTCTCAGGTATAGATACACTCATTTTAAATATTCAGCCCCCTTTTCATTCCAAAAATCCTCCCTTAGTGAGCACCTACATTGTACGATGGCAAGTCAAAAAGTATCGGTAATTTTGCTCTAATTGCTTTTAGGTAGCTTGTATGGCGTTGTATGCTCACCAGCCGCTAGATGGCACCGTTGTCTACGTCTGTAGTAGCTTTCAGCGTTATCAGATCTGTACAGATTGCGCTGTTGCGACGTAAGGACAGCCACGCAACTCTCTGTTTGCACCAAGGAAGAATAGCATTCCGTAATCCGTTGTTCGTGGTATATAGATATCGATTATTAAGGTTCGAATTTTCAGTACGAATAGATGAGAATGGATTACGCAATGTACATGAAATGTACTGAGTTTACAAATATTAAAGGGAATCTTTCGAGGATATCTAACTTAAAGATGGGTGGACCGTGGAACACTTCTTAACATTCTTAAGGAATTCAGAACTGACGATACATGCCATACTCTGGTTACACGCTCTCACATACACGTACTCCCAGATAAATTCTTCTCCCCACATTTGCTTAACTGTGTTTAGGAGGACGTCGTCAAACAAATGGAGGAAATATTTGCCATGAATGTGCCTCCAAAGAGGATTGTAGGTTGGTGCCAAAAGCACTGCTATCACATTCATTACCTCGCCTTCACTGACGATATTTTGCTACTTGCTTAAAACCTTCAAGCCGATGTAAATCAGATTGAAATACAGCAAAATGTACCCAAGACTGGCCTGAGGGCCACTTACTAAAAACAATGTACATTGATTCAGGGAATAAAGGGCAAGTGGAATTGTTCAGAGCTTATGCAAAATGAAATATTTGTGTGAGATTTTTATCCAACAACCTCTTCCACTTCCAGTGGAAATGAAAGGAATCGCTGTGGAAAAGAGCAATGAAGATATAAATAGCTTTTAAATTTTGTCATGGTAAATTCAAATAATTCTCCTTCCACATAAAATTGAAATACTATTACACAGTAGCTCAGGCAGAATACCTCTACGCTGCGAAGGCATTGGCCGAAATAGACCCTATGAATGTTGAAATGTAAAGTTCCCAGAAAGATCTTAGGACAAAGAAGGATTTACCTTCCACCTGAGGTCCTACAAGGAATTATGTATGAGGATCAAAAAGATCGCCACCGAAATGAGAAAGAGGACGTCGGTGATTTACAGACACCTGAAAAGGTTGAACGCAATGGAAAACGGCTCATAAAATTCTCTTTCTTCAGGAGAAATGGAAAACCCATCTCCAATGGTTCAGAGAGTTGCACAAAGGTCTACGTTAAGTTGTATAAAATCGGCAGAAATTAAATGTTATATTTACGTTCTAACACCGTGGTTAGCTGGTTCGAATCCCGTTGGTGGAAATAATCACCACCGGAAGAGATGATGGTACATAATTTCTAATCAGTAGATTGCATGCCAAAAGCCTGGGTTCAGTTCCAAACATCTCCGCACTGTTCATTTCGAGTGATGGTATACGAAGCTGTTGATGTTTATTCGCCTTGATCATTCTCCTAGGTGTTATTCGACATGAGTGTACTATGCACAAGCACTGGGTTTCACCATCTTTATCGCATTATTATTATTACTACTATTATTATTACCTCCTATTGCGGAGGTAACCCATGGGGTCAAATATGAAGACCTGCCTAGGCCTCTCTGGAATCCACACGTAATCAGTCATCAGTAATAATAATAATAATAATAATAATAATAATAATAATAATAATAATAATAATAATAATAGAGCATTTCTTGTTTTTTGACTAAGTACCTCTTCTTTCATTTACAATAGTGTCCGAAATTTTATTTGGTATACGGAAACGACCAAAGCTGCGATAGGTCGCTAGTGAAATAAATAACATTGATTTTGGGAGGGAGATATCATGGTTCTGTTCCTGATTATAAATGTGAATATTTTCATCTTTAACACATTTATTCCAAGCGATTAGATAGCTGGAATATTTAGAACGTGAAGTGTATTCATATTTGACTAATTTCCATTTCAGTTCGTGATAAGTGAAGGGGTGTTTCATATCTACGGGCTTCCTTATAAAGTAGTGCTGTAACCTAAGCACGACTAGACAGTAAATAAGGCCGCCTGGGAAGGCCGGGTAATTGGCGTGTACATTATTGAGCGTTGGGCTGGTCTTTGAGGAGCAGGTAGGGCTAGTGTCCCGCCAGATAATCATATTACAGAACCTCCACGGTAATTTGATACCTCGAATTGGCTATCCGTTGCCACCTGCCACATATACCGAAGTTAATTCCATAGATACGTAACCTTAATCACAACGGAAATCCGCAGGGATGTTAGAACTTGATAGTTCTAATTCCTTCCAGAAAGTATTAAGACTTCCTAACAGATATCTCTATTCGTGCATATTGACCTATTTTAAACGGAAAAGGGACAATTAATGTTGAACACTAAGGAGACAGACTTCGAAATAAATTAAATGCCAATTAAGAAATGTAATAAGCCACAGCAGAAGGTTTATATATATGTCCTTAAACCATGTTCCGTGACTTGGAAATTGAATTTAAATACTAGATCCTACCTTACACACAGTCGTAAATATGCCTTACAGGACATGAACCACTTGCCTTCACTCTCTGAAAAAACAACTAATATATCTAATCTGAATATTTTACGATATTTATATATAGGGAGGTCATAATGGACGAACAAAAATGGCAGGAGATAAATGGAGTGTCATAGGAAGGAAACTGGAATTAGGTTCCTCAGAGATATCTTAGGACCAAGGCGCTACTACAGACCACAGTAAAAGTTGTCAGTAGGACATGTCAAAATAGTGTCGTACACTATGTATCCATGCTTACCGTATGGATATGGCCTTGAAATGAGTGAATATGTTGAAAATCTGTTTTTTCTATACTTGTTATGGAGGACGTTGTAGTTGGCTGCAAGATGAGGGTTTAAACACTTCGAATTTGCAACGTAATGTACGAGTAATACCGTTACATAATTTATTTTTCAATAAATACAATGGAGTACTTCTACGCTTGAGAATAAATCATATGCATAACTTCCAGCGAGAAGCTATGGACGTATGCGACGCTATTTCCAACCACAGCAAGTTATTCACCCAGGTCCAACTAATAATGTATTTTATTCTGTATCTCCAGTAATTATTACGATACAAAAGAATGGACAATAGCAACGCGTGTGCTTTAATTATGCCTACAATACTCACTACTTTTTATGTCTATCGTAACAATATTATGGCAGTTATTAAAGGTTTTAATAAACAGATGGAGTAAGTGAGACGTGACTCATAGATTCTGCGTCCCGACTATACAAGCTCACCGAAAATTACACATGATATCCAGTCAAGGATCCTCAGCCGTGCCGTGCTAGACAGCACGCTGTTGGTCAGGCAAACATGGCTAAGTCGCGTCAATTATTGAGCACGTACTGAAACACTCTACGGTTGCAAATTACGCATCAACACTTGGGTCCCCTTGTCTGTTTAAATCAAGCATTGACTTGAAATCTTAAGATGAACCTTTTCTTCGTTCTTCGGAACAGAATTAGGAATTTTCAGTGATATATTTCTTCGAGTCAGTGCTCGAGAATTTGTCATGTTTTGAGTGTTATACATTTCTCAGTATTTTGAGGCAGCGCCGTATTTCTTCGTGCTTCAAGTCAGTGATCGAGAAATTACTTATTTATACGGGGTAAATAATTTTCGAGAGTTTATTTAGTTGTCCAGATTACGTCTGGAAACTTTTGAATATTTTCTCCTCGAACGACTTCTACGAACTTCTGTTTTTTGCGTGAACAGTGTTTCTAACTATGAATGGTTTTTGAATTGAAAATGAAAACCTACAACCTGTTTTCCAGTCAGTGACCGGGTCAGGGATGTAATGAATGAATCATATATATGCTGTTATTACGATGGGGTCGCCACTCCCAAAGTGATATATTAATGGATGATAGATGCTACGAAATGAGAATGAAGAGTGTTACTGGAATGAAAGATGACAGGGAAAACCGGAGTACCCAGAGAAAAACCTGTCCCGCCTTCGTTTGTCCAGCACAAATCTCGCATGGAATGACCGGGATTTGAACCACGGTATCCAGCGGTGAGAGGCCGACGCCCTGCCGTCTGAGCCACGGAGGCTCTCTGGTCTTTGAATTACTTCAAGTTAATATTGAGAACTTTTCATGTATACGTAAACATACTTGCATTTATTTTCAACGTCAACTTGTATTTTCTTCCTCTGCACTATTAGTAACGAATTAACTTTACCAAGTGTAAATAATTTAACTCACCATAACTTGCGTTTATTTCGTAACATGTTTCCTTCATATCTTCTAAATAATCTACCCTGACTTTGAGATACAAGTGACATTCATCATCCTTCCAGAACGTTCGGTGAGGGACCATCCTCACTGGATACGTTGTTCTGTGGTGATGAAACCTGAGAACATGGTTCTATGGCAATGGCATCTGGACACATGGGTGTAAGGTGATGTCAACTGCAGGATGCGTCGTTCCATGGTTCATGAAGGCATCACGGACGGACTCTAAGAGTACTCATCATCGCAGGAAGCTACAAGTCTATTGTAAAGGTAATATGAACTCTGTTGTAGTAAACCAGAACATAACAAGATTTATGCATGTTTTTGGAAAGAAACCCCTCCTAATACCCACTCCCATGTTGTACTGCATTCGTCCTGCGTCTAACTACTCATACTCCTCATGCTAGCATCAAGTGCGTGCATTTCTCGGTACAGTATGGAGCGCAGTTCTCGGACATTTGTTGACGGAACGTAAACTGATATGATCACAAATGAAAACAGCATTATGAGTAGAAGGAAGTTGAGCGTTAGTACGAAAACTCTTTTCATATGACTTGAACACTAAAACATTCAAGTGCCCAAATTAACCGAGAGGAAAAATGTGGCGCAGAGTATTGATTTCTATATTAATTTGCTAATTTCAATGCAAGTTTGCACACCTTGGTGAGATTTTTTTTAGTCACTGTCGACCACTACGTACACAGTATATAAAGAGCTGAATATCGTCTTAGTAGAACAAGAAAACTACTAAATTCTCTTAAGTGACATCGGATCATTGGTGAGTAATATTGCTTGCCGTTCCTCACGATCACAAGCACCCACGTTACCTCGTTATCTCGCACCTTACCGCCTCCAAAAGTGGATGCCGTTTTTCGTTAGTTTGATGAATAATTAACTATGACGTATACTATTTAGTGAATGAAATGTTTATTACTGAGAAAAGAAAAAGGGAAGTTTCGATAATCCATCAGAAACTGGTTCGGAATGTTTAGATAAAAGTAAATCCGTGCAGTTAATTTGTAACGAACAGGCCCTTTATTTTAATACTAGTATGAACACCTGTTATTGACAGTGGAAATTAGTGTGTGAGAAATAACGTACATTTTAGAAAGGACACAGACATGATAATGTTTGGGGATTTTGCTGAGCAGAAACTCAAATAGTAGACTACTTAGTCATCGATAGACCTGTTTTTCTTCTGAAGGCGCGGAGCACAGTATCCGCGAAACGTAAGGAACTTCTTCTGTTTGTTTCTTTGACACGGCAAAATATCGAAAGATATCCGCCTATTAATATGGGCCGTGAAAACATAAGTCTATACATTAAATGGATAATTTGATGCATAGTACGAAAAAAAAACGTTCAAAGGGTTGACAGTCGTAATTACTATTTAGCAAGGACGCCGAGTTTTGAAAATCAGTGGGGTGCTCTAAACTACGGTCAAAGAGAGGGGCGGATATTTTGAAGTTTAGCCCTTCATAAAAATGCAGCTTTAGGTGTTTTTGAATGAGCAATATATATGGAAAGATTGTTCTTTTATTATATTGAATGAGTACAAACAAAAATTTATCCACATAAAATGTATGTTTTGATCATGAAAAAGTGATTTTGTATACACGTGAATTAAAGAGATGGAATCTTAGTAAATACTAATAGCGTCTCTACAATCCTCAAGGAAAATAACATTTTACACAATTTTCTCTTAGAATTGTAGCAAATTGAGTAAACAACAATAAATTGTCTCAAATTCGGACCCAATTATTGATTTAAAAATAAAAGAGAAACTGTTACTCGTATTAAAACATTGCGAAGTTGGTCATTCTCACTCATTATTAAATGTTCGTACGAACAGTCAATCGTCAGATGACATGCATGATTGCATTGTCGTTCAACTTCAGTCGCGTCATGTTGGTGGGCAGGTGAGTGTTTAATCTCCTAGGGAGGGAAGAAGCCTTCTGATGTACGTGTTTCTAAACGGGTGTACTTAAACCGAATATCAGATTAATCATCTCTGGAATAAATTCACCGACGTGTTTATTTGTGGGAAATATGCTCACTAAATATTTTAGTGATACACTGTTTAGATGTATACAGATCTAATATCGCATTACTTTGCAAACAAATAAACAGTTCAAAATGTGTGCCTTTGAACGTATAGCATGCTCCAGAAAACATTACCTCACATCCAGGTATATTACCAACTAAACCTTTATTCTTTACCGTTGAAGTATACAAAAGAACATCGATGGATTCACGTTCCTTTTAAGAATACAAACGTAAATGTCCAAATAGGGGTGAAAACAAAGTGATAGCAGACGTCCTGGGTCGATTTTTATCACAGTTGGAGAGATTCAGGATGGCGTATGTCCTCCACGAGCATTTATCGCAGCTTGGCACGTACGTGGCATGCTCCGTATAAGTCGACGGAGGTCACGTTGCGGTATCAGGACCCATTATTCAAAGAGAACCTGTTCTAAGTCATGGAAAGTCTGGTGAAACTGGACGCCCACGAACACTTCTGTCAAGCCTATCCCACACATGCTTGAAGGGATTAAGGTCGGGACTCACTGCTGGCCATTCCATCGCTTGAATGTTCATTTCTCGCGAGACAGCTCTGGTGATGCACACTACATGACCCCTGGCATTGTCGTGCATGAGTACGAATTCAGGGCCAACACCGTATACAGCAGCCAACACTTACTGTGGCAGTATCTGCTCAACGTACCACGCAGCGGTAACATTACCACGGACGGAATAGCCAGTTGACGTGGGTACGGGGAAACAGTAAGCAAGCTGCGCGATGTTGTTGCGTTAAACGGGACACTCGAACAGGACGTCTGGGTCGTAAGAACACTTCTCTTAACCTGTTCCTTTCTGTCTGGTCAGACACCGTGACTCCAGTGGTCTTCCTGAGGTCAAGTTGCAATTCTCTGGCAGTTGCTGAACGGCGCCGCAATGCACAGAAGGTCAGATATCGGTCATCCTGTGTGGTTTTCATGCGTTCACGACCTTGTCCAACCCTCCTTGTGAAATGGCCTGTCTCACTGTAGCGATTCCACAAGCGGTGTGTAAGTATACCAGCTATACTTATATCCGACCATATCTTCTGGGTGTTTCAATTTTTTGTCAGGAAGTATAGCTGTTTTATTATTATTATTATTATTATTATTATTATTAATATTATCATTAGTACCAATTTTCTACATCGTTATGCCCAAGAGCATGTTTAAACTTGCACACCTGATGAGCTAATGTTCTCCTTTTCCCTAAATCTCATAACTTTCTTACTGAAATTTGTCTTTAGTTCTATCCAGGTTTTGTTGGTTCTAGTTTTGTATTTGCAAACTGGCGATTGTCGACTAGTATTATGAATGATGTCTCTCGTATGATTTTACCTGTGATGCCTATTTCATGGAGGTCTCCCTAAATTTCAATTATCCAATTGTTCTTGACATTTAGTGAGATGGGAAATTTGAGAATAATTGAGGAATGTCTGGTCAAAAGGTAATATTTCCACCTTAAGAAGTTGTGGGGAAAGCGCAAGAAACGTGTAATAAAAGGCAGTCCGTCCCCATGGTGTAGGAGGGAACGCGTCCGCCTGTCACCCGGCGACACCGGATGCTATTACCGGATGGGTTGGGGATTTTTAATTGTAATTATTAATATCCCTGGCCTGGGGACTGGGTGTTTGCGACGTCCTTAATCTTCCTTTCCTCACACAAAACATTCCACACTACCGCCATTCCAATTACACGCAGGTCCATACAATATGGTGCCAATAGGAGCAAGAGATCCACATGGGTCGACGTCCCGAACAAATAGCATTTAAAAAATTAATAAAAGGCACATGGAATATAACCATGACTGGGTTTGGTAAAGCGTTCATGGAATAACATCTTCATGGTCTGCATTGCTCTTGGCAATCGATAATATTCAACTATTGTAATGCATGTGGATCCAATACTGATTTAATTTTTGGAATTGGAAATAGCAACTTTTGAACGTACACTTATCAATTTTGATAAGTTTACCACTGCTCATTCTGGGAATATGACGCTAGAATTTCAGTAGTCAAGTATCTGAGCAATTGTCCTTTCTTCTCACGTTTTCAGAACGCTGATGTAGCTCCTGAGATTTCTTTTCATTCAGATTTCGTCTGTGCAGAGTGGGCATACGAATTTCACGAGAAGAGTCCTTCCTTGCTTTTCTATGTGTTTGATCTGTAATCGGCCCCCAAACATCAATATCAATATCAAATCTGTGCGTATGATAATTGAGTTTTGATAACTGTGCTGTAGAGTCTTAGTTTTGAGTCCGGGATATTGATATATTTTTTTACATCTGTTCAAGCATATTCAATAGTTTATTTGTAACTTTGATATTCTCTCTTTCTCTGCTTCATGATCTTAATCCTATAGGTCGAATTATTTGTCACAGATACTTATTATTTAAGTGAAACTACCGGACTGATTTATAATCAGTATCGTATCTAGGTACTGAAATGATCTTTATAAGTACTGCCTTTTGTCATAAATGAGACTTGGAGTCGTCTGTTTGTGGCTGGAAACTCATGACGTTTTTAACGGAAGACAATTACTTCTTGCCAAATTTCGGGAATGCTTGGTAGGGCTTCTGCAAAGGACACACTTTAAATATAAATGTATTTTTTGAGTACTCCTCCAATGGTTAATATTTTACTTCTTTTTCCCACGTCCAGATTATCATCTCCTCCACAAGATTGAACAGTAGTGGAGATAGTCCGACCTTTTATCGAACTCCGGTTTTAATATCAGAAGGATAAGACATTTCGTCTTGGAAATTAACTTTGAATTGGCGTCACTTGATGGCTGACTCTTCCATTATCTTTCTCTATGCATACCTCTACTGCTGGTGTAGTGAAAAGTTTATATTTATCTACAGACTACTATTTTTTTTTCTTGAAGCGTGCAAAGGTGATCACTGGTCATTATTTGTCTGATTCTATGGACTTATAAGATCGTATTGATACTGAGAATCTTTTCTGTGCATGAACTGCCTTTTCTGAATCCAGCATGATATTCACAAAGAGGGTGAGCTGTTCATGTTCCCAGATTTCTGAAATGAAATGGCGTATGGCTTTTAGTGCTGGGAGTGTCCGAAAACAAGTTCGGCTCGCCAGATGCAGGTCTTTTGATGTGACTCCCGTAGGCGACCTGCGTGTCGTGATGAGGATGAAATGATGATGGAGACGACACATACACCCAGCCCCATGCCAGAGAAATTAACCAATTATGGTTAAAATTCCCGACCGTGCCTGGAATCGAACCCGGGACCCCTGTGGCCAACGGCCAGCACGCTAACCATTTAGCCATGGAGCCGGACTTCCCAGATTTCTGTATTGGGCTTTGGAAAGTTTTTGTAAACTAGCTACAAGAAAATATCTACGTTGTTAGATATGTCGGTATTATTCCCTTATTTGTGTGGTGGTGGATTAGTGCGTATTATTATTACAGTATTATTACAGATTCAAGTTAAGTTTGCATAAGACAATAGACCAAATTTGCTAACTACAAATCGGGGCTTAGGAAAGAGATTGTCGTAGCCGCATAGACTTTCGGGCGGAACTCTGAAGGGCATAACAGTAATTCAAATATTTGTTAGTACGAACAAATGCTACCTACTGACGAGTACATTCTTTTCCTGTATTATTTCAATGTAATGAAAACGAATTACTTTTAAAGTTGTCAATGGATTATGTTCATGGTTAATGTGGCAGTATCCTCACCACATATTTTGTCAACTGAAAAACTTACATTCGTTTGAAAATAACTTTCGAAAGTTGTTAATGGTATAAAGTTACGGAAAAGAACTACAAAGTGTTTTCCGGCTGTGTGACATAGTGATATATGTTCCAGAATGTAGTCCGGCTATGCGGTCCACGAATGCCAATCCCTCAATGCGTACCTCAATTTCTCATCGTCATGGTGGTGCGCAGTGATCCATCACTTGGCTTTCTCGCACCACCTCTCCATCGCGTGCTTTCTGTTTCCTTCCAAACTACTGACCTATATGTACAAAACTTTCAAGTTGTGATTACTTGAATATAAAAACTGAAGAATTGTGGTAGTAAAGAGAGCAGCCGACATTGAAAATGTTCGGTCAAAGACTCTCTGATTGACCTATTCTTCACAAATCCCCTACCGATGTATTTATGTATGACTGCTTCGATAACCAAAGAATTGCAAAATTCGAATCAACATCACTAAGGACGCATTTAACAATGCCATTCATAACATAATTGCCAATCAACGAATTACTGTATAATTGTTGATCTGCGCAAACCTCCTCTTGGTGACATAATTCATCACTAAGTAGCTATTTTTCACATAATTCACTGTGGCATTAATTTCTAAATGCACAATTGAAAAATCAGTACATCGAAATTTCTTCCGTAGTGCATATTATTCCTTTGTGTGATCAATGTTTTGATCTTCTTTGAACTACCATGAAATATACAAAGCGCTCTTCTTTTCTCACTTTTCTCCATTAATTTATATGTTTACGTTACGTATGTTATTCCTATCTCCTATATGCAATTTACCTTCAGTGAAATTACTTCTTTGGTACAGTTCTCAATAAGCATTTCTTTCAGAATTTGACTTACCTGAATCGTTTCACGACTATGTTGCTTTTACCCAGTTTTACGAATGTCCACACTTAAAACATAAAATTCATTGTCACCTTACGTCACCCACATTCCATTGTGTTGTGTACCTTGCGATATATATCTTTTAACATCTTATTTATGCTTAATTTCACTGAAATTCCGCTCAAATTGGTAAATTTATCCATGGAAACAGCTGAGATATATCATAGCATACTGCGCAAGGTTCAAAAACTAGAAAATTAATCTTTCAACTCTTATCAGTAATATTACAGACAATAACAGTTGACCAACGGTGAACATACGATCCAAAACCATAGTTGTTAGAAAACCGAGATCTTGTGAAACCTACGAAAGAACGTGACGTTTTGGACTAAGAGGTGGTTGATGTTTAATTATTATTACTCTATTTGGTGAGGGGCCTGAGAAGAAAATCAACGTACGGATATACACTGACAGAGCAAATGCAACACCAAGAAGGAGTGGTTCGAAAGGGATGAAAGTTGGGGAAAAAACAGAGACGGCACGGATGAATAATTGATGTTTATTTCAAACCGATATGCAGGTTACACAATGCGCACGGCATCGACTCAGTAGGATGTAGAACCACCGCGAGCGGCGATGCACGCAGAAACACGTCGAGGTACAGAGTCAATAAGAGTGCGGATGGTGTCCTGAGGGATGGTTCTCCATTCTCTGTCAACCATTTGCCACAGTTGGTCGTCCGTACGAGGCTGGGGCAGAGTTTGCAAACGGCGTCCAATGAGATCCCACACGTGTTCGATTGGTGAGAGATCCGGAGAGTACGCTGGCCACGGAAGCATCTGTACACCTCGTAGAGCCTGTTGGGAGATGCGAGCAGTGTGTGGGCGGGCATTATCCTGCTGAAACAGAGCATTGGGCAGCCCCTGAAGGTACGGGAGTGCCACCGGCCGCAGCACATGCTGCACGTAGCGGTGGGCATTTAACGTGCCTTGAATACGCACTAGAGGTGACGTGGAATCATACGCAATAGCGCCCCAAACCATGATGCCGCGTTGTCTAGCGGTAGGGCGCTCCACAGTTACTGCCGGATTTGACCTTTCTCCACGCCGACGCCACACTCGTCTGCGGTGACTATCACTGACAGAACAGAAGCGTGACTCATCGGAGAACACGACGTTCCGCCATTCCCTCATCCAAGTCGCTCTAGCCCGGCACCATGCCAGGCGTGCACGTCTATGCTGTGGAGTCAATGGTAGTCTTCTGAGCGGCCGCCGGGAGTGCAGGCCTCCTTCAACCAATCGACGGGAAATTGTTCTGGTCGATATTGGAACAGCCAGGGTGTCTTGCACATGCTGAAGAATGGCGGTTGACGTGGCGTGCGGGGCTGCCACCGCTTGGCGGCGGATGCGCCGATCCTCGCGTGCTGACGTCACTCGGGCTGCGCCTGGACCCCTCGCACGTGTCACATGTCCCTGCGCCAACCATCTTCGCCACAGGCGCTGCACCGCGGACACATCCCTATGGGTATCGGCTGCGATTTGACGAAGCGACCAACCTGCCCTTCTCAGCCCGATCACCATACCCCTCGTAAAGTCGTCTGTCTGCTGGAAATGCCTCCGTTGACGGCGGCCTGGCATTCTTAGCTATACACGTGTCCTGTGGCACACGACAACACGTTCTACAATGACTGTCGGCTGAGAAATCACGGTACGAAGTGGGCCATTCGCCAACGCCGTGTCCCATTTATCGTTCGCTACGTGCGCAGCACAGCGGCGCATTTCACATCATGAGCATACCTCAGTGACGTCAGTCTACCCTGCAATTGGCATAAAGTTCTGACCACTCCTTCTTGGTGTTGCATTTGCTCTGTCAGTCAGTGTACCATATTTAAATCGTGTTCAAAGTATCGAAATAAATGTGAAGTAGTTTGAAATTCAGAAAAGAATGAAGAACGCTGTCGTGAATATTCCTTAATATGGAAATTATTTTTCACTCCTGTAATAATAGGCATTCAAAAATTAGCTGTTATTGGTAATGTTCAGCTATGAATATTCTAATTTGAAAATGGGTGTTAAGCCTCCTCTGTACCATAATTAAATGAAGGTGATGTACAAATGCTTATAAAAGCTATAACATTCATTCTACTTTGTATACAAATATTTCAAATACCCTATATCCTTCATGAGATCACGTGATTTTGATGTGAAAATTATTTCACATTGGGGTCAGGGCCTTCTGGCCAAAATGGTCTTGATGCAAGAGGTTATAACTACAGCTGTTATATATGTGGGGAGTGGTTTATATATACTTTTAAGGAATGAATGCACAACTTGATCAAGATAGCCAACGTCGTCGCAAGATGGACATCCACTTATTGGCCGAAAGTCAGTTACAGCGTGGCGTTCCTTACCGTTCAGCTGTTACACACAAACACGTGAAAATTAATTTGATTGTTATTGAAGATAGGTATCAGAAAAACAAGAAAAATTAAAATATGTCTTTATATAAGACAGTACTGAAGGTTTTATGACTAACAATTGACAAAATTTGACACACTTCACAAAATTGTCCAAATATACGGCTAAGAAACGGATATAATAGTACAGAAAAATCTCCAGGAGGAAAGTAGACTTAATAATGGATCGAATATCTAAGACAAAAAGAACATCTTCGTAACAAATGAGACGACTATGAGAGCTGCCGTGCGCAGAATAGTGACTGTAAACGACTGGGTGGTGACAAGTACTTCTCGTGAAACAACTAAGAGAGAGACAATGAATATTGATGAAACAGTAGTGCAAAATTTTAAATTTGAGTGCTCTGAGATACAAAGTATGAAGTGTTTTGTTATAATGCGTCAAAATACTTCGAAAATCCCATACGAATGGCTTTACAAATAATTGAGGTATTTGTGACAGACTTCGGCTTAAGAAAGATTTAAACGTTACTAATGGAAATTTTTATATTGATAAGTGAGTTTACAGACGAATAATTTAATAACAACAAAATATATGATGTTAAAACTATGTTAAGAGAAATTAAATCCTAACTACAACTAAGAGTAACAGATTTTAATATTCACTGAAACATATTCACTCGCCACCTTCGGATCAGAACACTGGAGAACTTGTATGGTCAAGTCTGCCTTTCTTACAAATAACGTGATAGCTATCGTTATTACTACAGTTCGAAGAAGACAAAAGGCCCAGTGATAAACTTTTCTTGCGATGTGGACCAAATGTGAAACAGGCAATTAGATCATGCCATGAACGCCACAATAATAATGTGGAACCATGTTCACAAGCCTTCGTATTTTCATACTAGCGTTTTTTTGTTTTTTTTTTTTGCTTTACGTCGCACCGACACAGACAGGTCTTATGGCGACGATGGGTTAGGAAAGGCCGAGGAAGTGGAAGGAAGCGGCCGTGGCCTTAATTAAAGTACAGCGCCGGCATTTGCCTGGTGTGTAAATGGGAAACCACGGAAAACCATCTTTAGGGCTGCCGACAGTGGGGCTCGAACCCACTATCTCCCGATTACTGGATACTGGTCGCACTTAAGCGACTGCAGCTATCGTGCTCGGTAGCGTGGGTTTGTAAAGAAGAGTATAGTAAACTTTCGGATTCAATGCTAAGTAGATCAACCAAGTACAAACGTCTTAAAAGTAAGATGGGCAGTTCAGTATTGAATGGTAACGAGTGTGATAATGAATTTGGTGTAGATTCTGAGAAAATGACTGTTCAAAGTACGCATAACTCAGACGTTATGAATTCCAAGTAGCGTACTATGAGCTGTATCCAGGAGAAGTGTTTATATATCGCTCCAGGTCAAAATTCAATTCCATTAAATCTATGCTAAAATCGCAGTACACTGTCTGGCAAAAGAACTGAAGCACCCAGAAGAAATGTTCGGATGACAATATAACGTACACACCATCGGTGCATATTTAAATTATTAGTTGAAAATCTCAGTGACTTGTAGAACCCCTAGGGTACATAAGGGGCGTGAACAGCGTTAGATGTTGGGTGATCACTCTGAAGGACTCTGAGATGGCGCGTACTCGTGTGAGACAGCGTTAATATCATCTTACGGAGTTTGAAATGGACTTCATTGTGGGTCTCCATTTGGCCGGCTGGTCGAATCGTGTAATATGCAAATTTGTGGGACATTCGCATGTGACAGTGGCCCGGTGTTGAACTGTATGTGTAAGTGAGGGCGGGTCTACTCGTCGTCAATGTTCCGGTCGACCACGTTTGACCACCACAAGGGAGCACCACCGTATTGTGCACCAAGCACATAGTAACCCCTTCACATCTGCGCC
Organism: Anabrus simplex; assembly: GCF_040414725.1. Lineage (NCBI taxonomy): Eukaryota > Metazoa > Arthropoda > Insecta > Orthoptera > Tettigoniidae > Anabrus > Anabrus simplex. The sequence goes on from NC_090265.1 coordinate 1,396,551,921, forward strand.
TGCTATCTGAGAACAAGTAATGGAATCCCTGCACCATTCTGTGTCATCCAGCAACATTGGACGGAGACTAGCAGCAACCAGACCAGGGAATTACTAATCCATGCGTAGACTGCCGTTAACACCACAACACCAACGGCTGCGTTTGGAGTGTTATCGTGACCGGGAAGGATGGACTGCTGATGAATGGTGTCGCTTTGTGTTCAGCGCTGAGTAGCGGTTCTGCACTATCCCGGATGACTATCGTTTGCAAGTATGGCGGTGACCTGGGGAGGGATCCCGTCATTCCTATGTTTCAGAGAGGCACCGCGGTGTTACTCCTGCGTCATGATGATGGGAGCCATAGGATGTGACTTCAGGTCACGGCTGGTAGCGATTGAGGGAACTCTGATGGCACAACGCTACGTCACAGGCATCCTGCGTCCTAATGTTTTTTTTTACTAGTTGCTTAACGTCGCACCGACACAGATTGGTCTTATGGTGACGATGTGATAGGAAAGGCCTAGGAGGGGGAAAGAAGAGGCCTTGGCCTTAATTAAGGTACAGGCCCAGCATTTTCCTGGTTTGAAAATGGAAAACCACGGAAAACCATCTTCAAGGCTGCCAACAGTGGGGTTCGAATTCACTATCTCCTGCATGCAAGACCACAGCAGCGCGACCCTAACCGCACGGCCAACTCGCCCGGTGTCCTAATGTATTGCCGCTTGTGCGACGGTATTTTGGTGCCTTTTTACACTGGGATAATGCTCGTCCACACACTTCACGTGTCTCTACAAACTATCTGCGTGATGTCGGGGTACTCCCGTGGCCAGCAAAATCCCTAGATCTGTCCCGGATAGAACATGTGAGGAACCAGCTCTGACGTCAACTCCGTCCCAGTACCAGTATCGAGCATATCAAGAACTAGTTATGGACTAGCTAGTTGTGGGCTAGCTAGTTAGCTAGCTAGTTGTGGGCTAGCTTGCCTCAGGAGAGGACATAGCGGATTTATGACACTCTTCCCGGCCAGAAGGGATGCTGCGTCATACTGACAACTGGGCTCGTTCTGCCAAGTTCTTTGTAAATTTCACTGGAATTTGTAATCACTGAAGTAAAATCACATTCTCTCTCAGCATGTGAAATTTCAATTTGTTTCTTCCTCCCCTTCTGGGTGCAGATAAAGGGAAACTGTGAGTTCGCTTATATGTAACGGGTAATCCCAAAAACTACTGAACCGAGTTTAAAATATCTTTCACCATTTGAAATGTACGTAGGCTAATCAAAAACTAAGCTACACATCCAATTTATGGCCATTTATGAAACTATCTACACATAGACATATGCTAGAGAAAGTGAAGCAGTGCGAAGAGTGTTTGCATCTGCACCCCAGTTGCTGCCCGCTAGTTTATGCAGCAGATTTACTCTTGTACTCAGCTTCTTTGATAGATTCAGGCAATTCTGTTTGAATGACAACGATCGATCCAATGTGGCACCAGGATATTTTTGGAAGGAGTTGTGGGAGTATTCTGTTTCGTCAAAAAACCACATCTAGCTTCCGATAAGCTTTCATGTTATCCAAGTGGAATGCTGTTACTTCCGTTTTACTAGCATTTGGCTGGAGTCTTAATTTGTGGAAATAGTCACACATGGTAGCTAGGTCCTCTGTAAGTACATCCATAGCGTGTGTACTCTGACTAATTAAAGCTAGATCGTCTGCAAAACTGTAGCCAACCGCCCGCTTGCTGTATTTCTGAACGGGAAAGTATACCTCTGAAGAACTTTAAACGGCACGATCGTTCCTTATTTTTTTCTTGAGTGTCTGTACATTTCGTGCAGTGTCTTTCTGTTACAAACTAAGCCATATTCTGTGTACAATGTTAACACAGCCCCTCTAAGAAGGTAGTGTACCTCTCCATGATATTTTCACCTTCCGTGTTTCGTAGTATTAGAGTAGGCATTGAATAGTGGGCATTTGAGATGACTAACATCTTCAATATCACCAGAAGAGAAATCGCTGCACATGTTCTTGTCTTCCCAGATTCTTCTTTCTCGGTACGTCGCTAGTCCTACAGTTGCGTCTTCCTAGTTTTAATGCTGAATAGTGAACTGGATCAAAGTTAGGTATTTAAGTTCCGGTCAGAAAGTAGTATGGTGATGACTCTATAAACCTACCACATATGCCAACGTATTACAGATGACTCACTTTATACATAACCCCATGGAGAAATGGGACAAGAGCTGGACATACAGTAGGCTATAATACAAATTACTTCCAGGAATATATTCCAGACTATTTTATTAGGGTCCTTATAATTCTTGGTAGTTTTTTCTTTGGATATCTTGTTCGAGATTGTCATCAATATACTACCTTAATTTACTTTATTTTCTTAGAATTTGCTTCACGTCGCACCGACACAGGTCTTATGGCGACGATGGGATTGGAAAGGCCTAAGAGTGGTAAGGAAGCGCCCGTGGCCTGATTTAAGGCACAGCCCCAGTCTTTGCCTGGTGTGAAAATGGGAAACCACGGAAAACCATCTTCAGGGCTGCCGACACTGGGGTTTGAACCTCGCTGTCTCCGGGATGGAAGCTTACAGCTGCGCGCCCCTAACCGCACGGCCAACCCGCCTGTCATTTACTTTGTGTCAGATATTCCAAATAATCCATAATCTTGACAAGACTGGTCTATGTATAGAATAGTGTAATTTTTAGGTCCATTGCTCACTCGATCGAATTTTTCATTTTTCAAACAGAGCTTCATAATGCAAAATGAGGATCATTACCCAAAAATAACACGACAAATTTAATGTAAATATTGAAGTAGTAACCTTTTTAAAGGGCAGAAATTAATTAGAGTCCCTATGCCTTCACATGCACCCGCATAATGGTAGACGAAATGTGCCCTCGTGCTTATTGAGAGGCCCAGTGAAAATAATCTCATCTATGCTTGAGTGAGCACTAATGGACTGGTGGCCAAGTGTGCAGGGACTCACACCTGTGATAGGGTCGTATTACTGCTGCAATCATCAATGAATCAGTGAATGGCGTTTCACGCTGTTGTGGCTGGTATTGTGTAATGACCAGCGGCAACCGTTTAGCTAGCATGCCATACTATCCCACCTGGTGGGAATACATTAGGTCAGTTGAGGCATTTAGGGGAATTGGCTGCTATACTGGAACGCCTCCACCTTATCACATAATGAGCTGACTTGCCTCTAGCAACTACCTCATTCCAATGCACAGAACAGTACTCTCTGCAGCTTAGGTGCAGTGACGACAGCTGCTATACACTGAAAGTATTGAAAGGTATCGATTCTTGCATTGATGGTACAGATAATAGATAACAGAAGACCTTGACAAACCAATATATTTCAGGATAAACCAAATAGTTTAGTCAATGTCCGCTTGGATCGTACTTGTGTTCTGTTGTTCTCATGTTCTGTCAGATTCTAATGCTAAATAATAGATTTTATTAGTTTTATGCTCTGTGTAAATCAGGTATAAATATATGGAACAAACTTAAAATCAGCGATCTTTTCTGTTCTGCATTTATTTATCAAACAAGAATTGAAAGTAAGGAAATTTGTGAAGTGTTAAGTACTCACTCGTTTTAACATGGATATGTTTCAGGGTTGGGTTCTATCTAGAATTAGCATAAACAGTTTTGCGACGAAAATTTTCCGACACCGCGGAAATCATGGAAACTAGTGTAAGTCATCTATGTATAAGAGGGTAAGAGAAAAACGTATCCATGCTGCTATGCTTTTACGTGTAGCGGAGGACGTTAGTTATATTTTGTATTTGTGTAATTTCAATATTCTGCTCAGAGGCTTGCTGTTGAACACTGAGACTGAGTTTTAGGCACGTTTTATAAAATATTTTGATTTTTCGATTTTTCACATATTACTCTACCCCTGACCATTGCGGATAAATTAGTGGTATAATTTTCTACGTTCCGCCATTCTTAAAGGCACAGCGAGACATTGAAATGTCTGCTGCACAGCTATTCAAACGCCTCTTCCTCTTCGCTCCTCACAGAGCATTATCATGCACACGCATTTATGCATTTTTCATCGGATAATTTTGAAACATGGATAGTAAATAGCCGCTGGACTACTGGGTCAGCATTGTGCTACTCTCTAGCGATAGATATTGGCACTGTTACTACGTTAACCATACAAATACTTCAGATGTTTTAAAATAAGAATACAAATCTCAGACGATCGACATGTGGAAATTTTGCATTTAGATTTTATTTCCTTATGTCATGGTTGTACGATATCAGTAGATGCACTAATTTCATATCTCTATAATATCTGCATGACTACAGTTTATCATGCTGCATGGCTGCCTCTGTTTACAAACAAGTAATCGGGTGATAATTGTATCATTTTTTGTAATTTTCTCTGGTTGTGAAGTTTTGTGTGGTTTGAATTGCTTTCTGTGAGTTTATTAGTTAGCGATTACAGAATGTATTCAGTCACTATCCGCTAGCATAAGCCAAAATGCAAAAGCAGGAATAAATCTGAAAAAGGTTTGAGACTTGCAGCTGCTAGATGGAAATCTTCAGGTAAGGGAGCTGATAGTTTGGACCAAACTGGTAATGAACATGTGGTTGTGACCCAACCTCATGATGCACCCAGCAATTATCAGAACACTACTGATGCAAAAGGTAACATTCGTATCTACGAAAATTCTTTGTACAGTAATTTTTGTTCTAAATGGAGGATAATAATTGCTTTCACATAAATGAATAGTAAAATTCGCGGTGTATTAAAACCATTATTACTAGAGAATATAGATGCTTAACTACGGCGATTACTTCACTGTAGACACGAGATCCTTCTGTGGCACCCGCTTCATCGTGGCGTCTTTGGTTTCCTTCTCGAGGTCCAGGGATAGCACCGACGAATGGAAGCGATATATCTGTGAATTGTCAATATATTTGTCCATCGTGACTAGCGCGGGCAATTCAAACAGGAAAATGCAGGGGAAAATTATATATTGAATAACACAAAAATATTCTTGTTGAAAGAAAAATAGCATGATCCCTGGACCAATAGTTATATTAAATACTATAATGAGTTATGAGCACACGTCATTAACTCGCCCGACTAAGTAACATGAAGCGAAGCAAAGCAAATGAGTTCAAAGAAGTTAAGTAAGCACAGACCGAGTACACAAAAGTGTTATATGAGCAAAAGACATACTAAAGGGCAGTGATGTAGTAGAATTCATAGTCATAATGTAGCGAAGTATATATGTATATAATTTCTCTAATAATAATCGTACTTATTAATTTACCGCTAATTTTAATCTTAATTTGCTTAAAAGCAATTATTATCTTCCATTTACGAAAAGATTGTAATGAAATTTCATGTATAAGATTCATTCACCTACCCGGTAACATTTCTAAGAGTTTACGAAAGTTAGTATTATTTGAAAATGTGGGTATAGAAAGTAGGCCTAATTCACAATCCACAAGCGATGAGCTTATTCTATTACAGTCTTCCGAGTTGTTTGATCTAGCGAAGAAATTGAAATGCAACGAGTGTAGAGAAACGTCACTAACTGTTCAATTGAAAGAAAGACATGGTTTGGCTCATAAACTATGTGTCAAGTGTACCAAGTGTGGCTTCTGTCCAACTCAAACTAATTCAGGTCCTCGGGTAAAAGATGACACTGTAACACAAAGGCCTCTTTTTGACAGAGTGTCGATACACGTTTTAGTTTAGGTGTACGACACAGAGGAATGGAGAAGTTTTGTGCCACATTGGGCATGTTAGCCATGAATTCTAGAACATTCACAAGGCATATGACTGTTTTAGCTGCAGAATCTATGAAACTAAAATATCTTGCAATTGATGGTAATTCTGAGAGTACTAGTAATGCTGTAATTGACATTGCAATCTCCTACGGTGGGACCTGGCACAAGCGAGGCTACACTTAAGCTTATGGCATAGGGATAGTAATAGATCTTCTTACAGGCTTAGTCGTAGACTATGAGGTTATATCCAAATACTGCCCCATGTGTGTCATCACCTCTACTGAGCTTGGACCGGGCGAGTTGAGCGTGCGGTTAGGGGCGCGCATCTGTGAGCTTGCATCCGGGAGATAGTAGGTTCGTACCCCACTGTCGGCAGCCCTGAAAATAGCTTTCCGTGTTTTCCCATTTCCACTCGAGGTAAATGCTGGGGCTGTGCCTTACTTACGCCACGGCCGCGTTCTTCGCACTCCTAGATCTTTCCTATCCCATCGTCGCCATAAGACCTATCTGTCGGTGCGACGTAAAGCAAATTGTTAAAGGAAATGCCGAGCTTGGGCCAGGGTCTCCAGAATATAATGTGTGGCATGCGAGTCATAAGAAGAGCGGGGAATGTCAACAAAATTATGATGGTAGTTCTATAGCAATGGAAGTGTTTGCCGCTGGAATTTCATGGAACCGTTCCATTTCAGACTGTCAGATGCGCTACACAACTATCCTTTCTGATGGTGACACTAAAATGTTCAGCTATTTAGTCAATAAAAATGTGTATGGCACCAACACAGTACTTAAGAAGGAGGAGTGTGTTAATTACATTGCTAAGAGAATGGGAACAGGTTTCAGACAGATGGTTCAGACTTGCAAAGTGAAGGTGTGCAGTTAGGGGGTCGTTCAGCTGGGTTTACTAATGATAAAATTACCAAGCTTACCAGCTATTATAGGAATTGTTGTTGTTGTTAGTCGTTTAGTCGCTTTCGACTCTCCGTGACCCCATAGACCAAAGTGCGCCATTTCTTCCTGTCGTATACTATTTTCCGAAGTCTTTCTAAATTGAGAGCCGTGGCTTCCTTGATGTCATCAATCCACCTCATCCGTTGTCGCCCTCTTCTCCTGTTACCATCAGTCTTTTCCTGTGAATCATGTTTTCTCATAATATGACCGAAGTACTTTAGTTTTTGCCTGAGTATTTGACCTTCCAGTGAACAGCCTGAGTTGATTGCCTGTAATATGGACTTATTAGATCTCATCGCAGTCCACAGAACTCTAAGGAGTTTTCTCCAACACCATAGTTCAAATGCGTCTATTCTTCGGCGCTCAGCCTTTCTTACTGTCCAGGTTTCGCTTCCGTACATTGCTACTGGGAAGACCATAGCCTTCACTATACGAATCTTCGTTCTTAAAGTTACGTCTCTACTCTTGAAAATGTTATCTAGGTTGGCCATTGCCTTCCTCCCAAAACACACCTTATGTTGAAAGCATAAGAAATGCTATATATGCCACACTCTGCCATTACATGTCCACTGATAGTAAGCCCCAACTTAAGAAATGCCCCGGAGACTTAGATTCTTGGTGCTTCTATAACAAAAGCATAGCAGAAGGTAAGGTACCTCACAGTCATGATAAAATATCGATCAAGTTTTCTGAGCCATTAGTGTGTAAGATTATGTGTGTGTATCAGACGCTGGCCTCTGATGAAGTATTATCCCGTTGTGTCCGTGGTGCCACGCAGATTTAGAACGAAAGTTTACATTCTAACATCTGGAGTAAGTATCCAAAAGAAACTTTTGTATCAAGAGAGACTTGAAATTGGTGTATGCAATGCTGTGGTAAAGTTAAATTTGGGGTGCAGTGCAACAATAGGCATGACGTCGGATTTCAAAAGAACTTCAGTTCCTCATGTGACAGAACAATCAGTCCTTAGGCTTGATACACGCAGGAAGTATGAAAGTCATCGATCATTCTCTGAGAAAATCAACTCGACGGAAGGCGAAGATCACAAACATGAAGAAGGAGGCTGCAAAACTTAAGACGTAGGGTGTGACTTATGCTGAAGGACAGGTCTAATGAGTAAGTCAGGTGGCAATATTAAAAAACAACATGTTTTTAGAAAAAATGCCATTTTCTCAGTTTCACATTTTCAGATGTACAAAATGCACTACGCATTACAGATCTGATGCTATTATGTTGAAAATTCACATATAATTCCTTAGTACATTATCCATAAATGTGTGCTTTACTTTTATGATTGCAGATCTGGTTTGCCCTTACAAAATTTCAAGCCCTAAAATGTCAATAATTTTACAAAAACTAAACTTCGACCGGGGAAATAATCTTATCTCCATAGTAAACGATACAATCTCAAAAATGATGCACAGTTTCTTTTACATAAGAATAAGGCACTAGATCATTAATTAAAAATTTGCTCTCTGGATGGGTTTGGCGCGCTTGACATTTACAATATTTGAATCATTTGAATATAAATATTGGAAAATACGAGTAAATAATATCTATGAAATTAGTAAAGTTACATTGATCAAATTTGGTACAGATATTCATACTAACACATACGTTGAGCCAACCAAATACTTAGATGATATCTTAATATTGAGAAGAATTAGAAATTTCAGTCCCAGTGTCCCTTATCGTTGGTCACTTCCGTTGGCTTTGACAGCCATGTTGTCAATAACGAGAGACCCCAATTTTTCTTCTGAAAATTTCATTGTATTTGTCTTTATTTACTTAGATGTGTGACTTCAGTTTATCCATTACCGGGCGAGTTGGCCGTGCGCGTAGAGGCGCGCGGCTGTGAGCTTGCATCCGGGAGATAGTAGGTTCGAATCCCACTATCGGCAGCCCTGAAGATGGTTTTCCGTGGTTTCCCATTTTCACACCAGGCAAATGCTGGGGCTGTACCTTAAAGGCCACGGCCGCTTCCTTCCAACTCCTAGACCTTTCCCATCCCATCGTCGCCATAAGACCTATCTGTGTCGGTGCGACGTAAAGCCCCTAGCAAAAAAAAAAAAAGTTTATCCATTATAGTAGCCAATGTACCCTTTTAGTGTTCTAGGATAAGGAATTTTGAACAATTTATGAATAGTATGAATCCTTAGGCTTGTCCGACTCGTTGGCTGAATGGTCAGCGTACTGGCCTTCGGTTCCGAGGGTCCTGGGTTCGATTCCCGGCCGGGTCGGGGATTTTAATCGCTTCTGATTAATTCTTCTGGCTCGGGAACTGGGTGTATATGTCCATCCCAACACTCTCCTCATCATATACAGACAACATACTACACTACCAACCACCGCAGAAACACGCAATAGTGCTTACATCTCTCCATAGTGGGTTGGCGTCAGGAAGGGCATCCGGCCGTAAACAGGGCCAAATCCACATGTGCGACGCAGTTCGCACCCGCGACCCCACAGGTGTGGGAAAAGCGGCAGGAAAAGAAGAAGATGAATCCTTAGGCTTGATACACGCAGGAAGTATGAAAGTCATCGATCATCCTCTGAGAAAATCAACTCGACGGAAGGCTAAGGTCACAAACATGAAGAAGGAGCTGCAAAACCTAAGACGAAGGGTACTGTCGGAGCTTTCCTATGCCGAAGTGTAGAATTTTCAGAGCTTTTTTTACCGTATGTCATGTGTTCTTTACCGTAAGTTTCAGTTTGTTCGATTGAAAACATATTCTGCATCCTTCTGAATGTTCTGGATTTTCTCTTTTAGTGAAGGCTACTGCTCCTAGTTTGATTTCAGATTTTTCATTTCATTTCCAGTTTCACTATAGGTCTTCTTGGCCTAGAATTTTATTTACATTTAAAAAGGAATTTCTTATTTTTTTGATATAGTCATGTCAGTCTTTGTGGTCAGATAATGAAGGTTTTCGGATACCTATATCAGAGTTTCATGTGCTTTCTTCCGAGTGAGTTGGTCGTGCGTTTAGGGTCGAGCAGCTGTGAGTTTGAATTAGGGAGATAGTGGTTTCGAACCCCACGGTCGGCAGCCCTGATGATGTTTCTCTGTAGTTTCCCATCTACATTTCAGGCAAATGTCGGGGTTGTACCTTAATTAAGGCCATGGCTGCTTCATTCCCACTCCTAGCCCTTTCCTATCATATCGTCGCCATTAAACCTATCTGCGTAAGTGCAACGTAAAGCAAACAAACAAAAAACGTGTTTTCTAATTCTACAGAGGGGTGGGTTTCGTCTGCGGACACAGTTACGGGAGATGGGAGGTAATGGACGTCAGCCGCTAAATATCTAGGGGAAATTTTTCATAGTTACTAAAGTAGGATAAATACATTCATCATTTCTACAAAAATCATAAAAGCACCAACTCGTAGTCATTGTATAGTTTACGCAACGTAAACAATATTTCACACATACTGTATCTACAGGATTTAAAGTGATTTGACAGGTCATTTTAGAACACACATGTAATTCTTTGTTTAATAGTGTGGTATATTGTAGTGGTATATACTGTATTATACTTCAACTTGTGTGTTTGACAGACTGAACAACTTTTAAGTTATACTAGCAGTTTCCCGCTGGCTCCGCTCGCAATGTACGTAGTACAAAGTATTGTGTTGTTCGTTACTATGCTCACGGATGTATTTGCAAAGTTTCTAGTTAATGAAATAAAGCACATGATCTGCTATGGTAATAGAATGTAATATTATGTCAACAAAACACTTGAAAATACATCACACAGAGAAATTGAAACGTTCCTTGGAACAATACTACGCGCCGAACTGTTAAAAAGCCCTTCAAAGATCTTCGTCATGGAGACAAATGTACTCATAACTTTTCTCAGAATCTACCAATTAAGTAGTTATTACCTCGCACGAAAGCACATGATCCACTGTGTGTTTCTAGACCATAACAAACTGCATACCTCAATTATAACGAAAGATATGATTGCTTCAATGAGAATTTTTTTTGAAGAACTGAGACGTCAAATTGAATGTGCACTCATAACTTTCCTCAGAATCAACCAATTTGAATAGTTAAGAGCTGAAATGAAAGGGCTTGATCCACTGAGTGTTCTTAGGCCAGAACGAACCCGTACCTCAGTTTGAATCAAAGATATGATTGCTTCAAAGAGACAAAAAGTTGAAAAATCAAATAATTTGAGGAAGGCGGAAGTCAAGTGATTTATAGTACTTGATGACAAATCTGTGCATAAATACCTTTCAGTTTTTAAAAAATGAAGGAAATTGGCCGGATAGAGTGTCAGGACTGACTGACTTTTATTTTTCATATTTTTTTTATATATATTGATTTAACAAAGTCGACACTGGAAAGTTTGGCTCCCTTCTTAACGAATGTTAAAAAAAAAAAAAAAACTGCTCAATGTATATATGCCCTACTGAAAACATTTTTACTGTGTGTTTAGTTTGCAATTTAAAAAAAATATATTGACTAGGTCGAAGAATAAATACCAAGTTTTATATTATGCAACGACCGTACAATTAAGACATGAGTATGTTTATGAAATGACCATAAGAGAGTTTCATAACTTTCGTCGGAGTGTCATTACATTTATAGGCAAGATGCAGTCGACTGTTTTAGATATATTCATAATTACATGACTAAGTTTAGAGTTTTGATAGTATATGTTACCTTGTTACTTTATTGAATTATTTTTACCTTGACGGAATAGTGTAACGCTGTCTATCTCGCGTGTATCGGTGATTTGAGATGCGCTGAAGTGTGGGAAGGAATCGGCAATGACCTATAATAGAAATTGTCCCGGTATTTGCTTTAGAGTGGAGAATGGGAAACGTGGAAAATCATTCTCAGGACAGCCGTTGGTGGGATCATCCCACCACCTCCCAAATGCAAAGCTGTGTATACCATGTGTATACCATCTACGAGTGCTGAGATAAAATCTAAAAACAAACATTGTACACTAGAAATACCTCGTAACAAGATATGCAGTGCATCACTGAAATGAAATTATTGATATTGATTAAATACCTTTTATCGGTTTTAACAGAAATTACTACATGATCTAGCATAGTGTAATATGGTTTGTAAAATAGACAGATCCGTCCACACTGGCCAGTAGTCAACTATTGCAACATATATCCTGAATGGTATACAGTACATTTGAATGATCTGCCTAGTTTCAGCGCATGGTGGATCTAGTTGGCCGTGTATTGACCATGAGCGTTACCGACTAGTTCAATGGATGGCCTGCACGAATTTGAACCTCAAAGCAAGACACATTAATACACTGAAAATGAACTCAATTTTTCTCTAGTCCATGAATTGCTCTTAGAATATTTTACACACCTTCCTGGAATGTTTTGACAATACAGTTATAGTCATATTCGAATCTTCTGTCGAAATTTCCTTTGAATGGAAATCACTTTCACTTTGAAAGCTCGCGTTTGCTCCGTCTGCACCCTGGTTTCAAGGACGGGGGATTGTTCCGCGTACGATATTATCCAATATCGGAAAACTTTCGTTTGTAATCGATAGTTTCGATAACAGCAGTACTTCAACGAATGGCAGTACTTTAATGGATAACATTAATATAAAGTTATGTCACATTTAATTAGCTTATTATAATATGGTCGAAGAAAAAGAGATTTTCGAGATAATGTTAGTGTAAATTAGGTCAGTAATTGCAGTGTCTCTTTTGTGATGTGCTTGACGCTTTGAAGATAAAACTTTAGAAATGCAATTCTAGCGAAAAATAAATTTAACTATTGTGTATAAGTAGATTCTAGCAGCTAACATTTATTTCTTTAAACATGTTGACAAATTTTCGCAACAGGTCCACACATTCATGTCAGAAAATGAATTTGAAACACAGTTGTACTATATTTGTTCTGCCTACTGTACATGTACCAAAATAAAGAATTAAATGGAAAATCACAGGGGACTTTCGCGGAAGTAATACTCGCCTGATATTGAGTCAGCCGGTATTGATCTCTTGTAGGAACATATCGCCGTGCGAAAACAGCTCCGTCTGCTCCCAGGACAGCGGCCAGGTCATCTGCCCATACCTTTACGGTGTGTCCTTCATGTGAACCACTTAAAAGGCTGTTTGCACAAATTAAAGATGTTCACCAATCATACATTCACAGTCTCTTCTAGCCTAAAGTAGTATCTACAAATGAAGTTTAGCAGTTCAAGGAAATACAGAACACCATCACCTGTCTGATGACTAATCTGCCTAATAATTGCACGTTCTTCAACCCAATTTGTAGACAAACATTATTGAAAGCGTTACATTTGATATAAACAATATGAGTAAGAATGTAAAGTAGATTTATCAAAACACTCTCCTTTAATTCCTTCTCTCTCTCTCTCTCTCTCTCTCTCTCTCTCTCACACACACACACACACATACATACCCCTTGTGGCCACACGTGCGTTTATGTTTCGTGTGTGTGTGAGACCTTCCCAGTATTATGTATTCTTATTATATGAAAATCAGTATGATGAAAGCATTGTCATACCTTACAATACCTAATTATATTTTTTGACTTACTTAGTATTACGAACTAATATCAACAGACAATATGACTTTTTCTGTGACTTTTCTAACCGAACTGAAAAATGAGCTGATCTCGGTCAATATTTATTCTGGTCTAACTAACCCCATGACACTACAGCCCTGAAGGGCCCGGCCCTAACAAGCGACCGCTGCTCAGCCCAAAGGCTTGTAGATTACGAGGTGTCGTGTGGTCAGCATGACGAATCCTCTCGGCCGTTATTCTTGGCTTTCTAGATTGGGGCCGCTTTCTCACCGTCAGACAGCTCCTCAATTCTAATCACGTAGGCTGAGTGGACCTCGAACCAGCCCTCAAATCCAGGTAAAAATCCCTGATTTGGCCGGGAATCGAACCCGGAGCCTCCGGGTAAGCCAGGCACGCTACCCCTACGCCACGGGGCCAGCCAATGTTTAGCTATCCGTTTTACATTTCATGGATTTGTGTATCATCATTGCTACTACAGCCTTTGTTTGCTTATTACTGCTTCCTCCACAGTAGATTTGGATATAATCACTGATTAGTCATGTTTCTGTAATATTTTTCTTGGTCCTAGTAATAACAGCATTTTTAATGTCCTTTTAAGCAAAAAATCATCCATTTGCTCGCTTTTGTGTCTGGTTGCTTTAACATTCCATGTACCATTGATGAAAAGCCCTTTTCGTTTCCCGCTCGTGTCCTTATTCATTGCCGGGTCGTCATATTATGATATCTGACCAATTTCCTTTACTCAGATATTTGAAATCGGGCGAATGCCCTACAAGTCGGTAGCTGGGCGAGAAATAATAAATTCAATGATGTAGCTGCCACTTTTGCTCTGGACAAGCATTAAAAATTCAGGCCGCTATCAAACGAGAACGTCATACGCGTTCGTAGCCGTTCTCGTAAGTATAGATGCTACATTTGAACTTGGTGTTGGGCCACCGTCTGGAGACCCCAGGCAGGATCATTTTCAGACAGGATATTTCCCTTAGCCTTTGAAGAACTCTGTTCATCACTAGTCAGTAGTTTCCTCAATTTGCTCCTCCACGGAGGATGAGGCACCTTTTCCATAAATTCCGTGATTATGGAGGCTTCTTTCCACGTCGAAGTGCCCGTTGAGGTATTTACCACAATCGGCAAAGGTCCTTTTCAATGTACTACCAGCCAAGCCAGCTATACCAAGGTTTTTAAGGAGGTTCTACTCCTCGGTAACTCAGCAATTTGCCCTTGCACGTGACAAGCTGAATGTGGCCTCACAAACAGTGAGCTCAGGTTGGCCAGTTTATTAACATTGATATTATTTATTTATTTATTTATTTATTTATTTATTTATTTATTTATTTATTTATTTATTTATTTATTTATTTATTTATTTATTTATTTATTTAGATCATTCGTTAAGCCCAACTATTAACCACGTTTACACAATCCACCAGATCTTCTAACTGTCAAACGTATTCCATTTTCTTTGTACTTCTCTTTTGTCATTCTTCAATAGAGATATTGAATGACTTGACGGTTTTCTCCGGTCCATCCCTCATTCTCGCAATTTTCTTCCTAATGGTTGTTCCTTCCCGTATGTCTCCCTTCTGGATCCCCACTTCGTCGAAGTCCTTGTGAACCACCATAAGCCATAATGGTTTTGTCTTCCACTTTTCTTGTAGACTAAGTATCCTGTGTGCCAGTCTTTTTGGATTCATCACCATAATGTGTCCATAAAATGTTAGTCTTCTTTTCCTCAATTCGGTTTCAATCGGAACGTTGGTTGTGAATCTAGTAACTTCCTTGACCTAATATTTTTCTAAGTAATCTCCTTTACCATTTCTTCAATGACTGGGTCCGTTACTCTCGTCATGATATCCACCGCATATAAACAGTGTTCCCTGTCCACCGCACAGCAGTGTTTTAATTTTGCTTGGATAGATATAGAATTGGATTTTTTCCATGTCATAGTCTGAAAACCATTTCCATCTCCCCATCCCTCTTTTTATGGCTTCTTTCTCATTTACGTTCAGGATGAGAATTTTTCCCAGGTAGGCCTACTGGAATTCCTGAACACGGTGAATTTCCCCAAATTTGATTTCGAATCTGTCTGTGGGATCTGTTTTTTGTGAACCAATACTTGCAGTTTCTTCAAAATATATTCTTAAATCAGTTTTGGCGGTCACATATTGTAAATCCTCTACTTGTTTTGCGGCTGAGTGTAGATTGTCAGATATGTGTAATACATCTTCCGCGAAGGCTAGGCAGTCAAATACGATTGCATCATTTCCACATCCTATCTTTATCGCGTTCTGTTGCTGCATTAAGTTCATTCTTGATCTCCAAACTCTAATGACCTTTCCCAGAATATAATTAAACAGTAGTGGTGAAAGTCAGTCTCCTTGTCGCAGATCCGTTTTTATCTCAAATTGTTCTAAGATTTCACCCATAAATTTAACTCGAGATGAGGTGTGTGTCAATGTCTCGTTGATTACCGCGAGGCATTTATCATCTAACTCTCGAAGTAGCAGTACTTTACTATCAGAGTTGCATGCATTTTTGAAATCTACTAAAGTCATGATAGTTCTTTTGCGGCTTCTCATTGCTGTTATCTCAATTAAAGACTTAAGAACATATACTTGTTCCGCACAGAAGCGTCCTTTCCTAAAGCCTCCCTGATATTCACCCAACTGTTCGTCTACATGAATTTCAATTCCACGCTGCAGCGCTTTCGAGAGGATTTTATATGCAATGGGAGGAAGGGAAATCCCTCTGTAGTTGTTGGCATTAGTTCTGTTCCCCTTCTTATGCAATGGGTGAATGAGTGTACTTTTCCATTCGCAAAAAGTTACTTATTATTATTATTATTATTATTATTATTATTATTATTATTATTATTATTAGTAGTAGTAGTAGTAGTACAATATGAAACCGACTTGTTGGTTGGGGAGGTAATCTTCAGTGTGTTAAACTTTGTAAATATACCCAAAACAATTTAAAAAAGTAAATTTTGGTCTAATTTTTGTATTTATGAAGTGAAAAAATAGATACATACTGTAGTGTAGATGAAATATTATGTCCATCTTATTTCCATTTATTCATCGATGAAGTAATGGACAAAATGTCTGGTTCTCATTCAGTAAAATGGGATCTCGATATCTTTCGTGATGAGCATTTTCGTTGTTTTTCTTCCCTTTGTCTATACTAATCTATATATATATATATATATATATATATAGAATTGGATGTTGGTATATTTGTAATTAATAGACTCAAAAACTTGCACCGATTTCGCTGAAATTTTCATTGTTCTTATTTCATCTGAGAGGGGTTATGAAGTGGTTTGAACGAAATCGGATAGGTAGTTTTATTATTATGACCAATTTTATGTAATTTTATTAAATTGCAAAGCTGCACCAAGATTGAATCGACTTGATGGACAAATTGTTGCTGGCGACAGCAGCTTACGCCATATCCTGACAGTTCGTTAAGAAGTGCTGTATATAGGAGGATGGGAACACGTCACCATGGTTTATAAAGTACCAACCCTTCCTAGGAGCTTCATGAACGACCGTGGCTGTTATTTGAAAATAGCAATCCAACATGCCGTGATCGAGACGAACCTTCAATATATAGGACTAACTATGATAGGTCTGCCCAATTTGAAGAATGTAGCTCACTATTAGATGTGTAAAATATTTAAGAAACTGTGAAACATATAGAATACCAAGAGTGGAATGACACAAGTTATCACCCACTCCTAACGAAGAGTAACTGGGGGTTTCCAACGAGCAAAGACGAGTCTATGTAAACTATCTATAAATCCATATACATCAATGTCATTGTATGTAGATATTTATTCATTACATCTACTAAACCACTGGAGCGATTTCAACCAAACTTGGTACACTTGTGGCTTAGTATCAGAAGACAAACTTCGTGGGGCAAAGACACCACAAGCACCCTTAAATGCGAGTGGGGGTGGGGGGGAGAGACTGATTTATAAAAATAATCGATAATAGCATCCAATCCATATTCGGGGTCGCTGCGATGAATGGTGACACTCCGCATATTTGAATGTCCACGTTCAGCCCCCTTTGGTGTGGGGGAGGGGAAGTGAGATATAAAATAATCGAAAGTAGCGTCGAATCCATAGCTCACGGGGTCGCCGTGATGAATAGTGACACTACGGATTTTGTATCCCTTAGGGGTGGAGGTCGAGGGGAGATATAAAAATAATCGAACGTAGTGTTTAATCCATTGCTTTTGGGGTCGCTGAGGTGAACAGTGACACTCTGGATTTTCAAAGTCCAATTTTAGCCCCGTTTGTGGCGGGGGCTAGTGAGATATAAAAATAATCGAACATAGTGTCGAATCAATAGTTTTCGGGGTCGCAGAGATGAATAGTGACACTGCGGATTTATTAAAGTGCTATTTCAGCCCCTTTGGGCTGGGGACGAGGGGGAGTGAGATATAAAAATAATCGGAAATAGTTTCGAATCCATTGTTTTCGGGGTCGCTGAGATGAATAGTGTCACTCCGGACTTTTTATCAATTACGGGTGAGGGTCGAAGGGGGTGATATGAAAATAATCGAAAATAGTGTTGAATCCATAGCTTTCGCGGCCGCTGAGGCGAATAGTGTAATTCCGGATGTTTTAAAATCCAAGTTCAGCCCCCTTTGAAGTGGGGGCGAGGGTGGGAGTGAAATAAATGTAATCAAAAATAGTGTCGAATCCACAGTTCTCTGGGTCGCTGACATGAATAGCGACACTTCGTATTTGTTAAAGTCCGATTTCAGCCCCGTTTAGGGTGGGGCGAGGGGGAGTGAGATATACAAATAATTGTAAATAGATTTGAATCCATACTTTTCGGGATCGCTGAGATGAATAGTGACACTGTAGATTTTTAAAGTCCAATTCCAGCCCCCTTTGGGGTGGGACGAGGGGGGAGTGAGATATAAAAATAATCGAAAATAGTGTCGAATCCATAGTTCTCGGGGGCATTGAGATGAATAGTGACACTCCGGACCTTTTACCCCATACAGGTAGGGGTCGAGGAAGGGGAGAGGTATAAAATAGTCGAAAATACTTTTGAATCCACAGTTTTCGGGATCACTGAGATGAGTAGTTACACACCGGGTTTTCTGAAGTCCATATTCAGCACCCTCTGGGGTGGGGAGCGAGGGGGGAGTGACACATAAAAATAATCGAAAATAGTGTCGAATCCATAGTTTACGCGGTCGCTGAGATGAATAGTGACACTCCGGATGTCGTATAAGTCCAAGTTAAGCTCCAATCGGCAGGGGAGAGAGAAGGGACGAATAAATAAATATGTCCAAATGACAATATATTATGGATGATTACATTTTGTTCCAGCATATGTGTCAACTAAAGTTGGTAAACATATTACCGACTATCTGGAAAACATACAGTGGGGGCAAGGCACCCACAGAAGCCCTAATGAAGGGGGTGATATATAATTATAACTAAAAATGACCTATGCTAGTGTTGAATCCACATTTCTCTGGACTACGGGAGAGATTTCAACCAAACAATGCACACTTATGACTTACTTCCAGGTGACAAACTGCGAGAAGGTATGGGAACCCTAGAACCCCTAGGGGTGGAGTGGGAGGGGCTGAGATGTAAAAATAATCGAAAATAGTGTCGAATCCATAGTTTTCGTGGTCTCTAAGAAGAATAGTGATACTACGGACGTCGCTGAAGTCCATCTTCAGCCCCCATCGACTGTTGTGTAAAACACCCCTAATAGGCTACTCCTAGCGGAGGTGGTGAAATATGAAAAACGAAAATGACTGATATTAAAGTCGAATACCATCGTTTACGCAGTCGCTGAGTTGAACTGTTATAATCTGGATGGTTAAGTCTTACATATGGGTGTATGTGGGTATATTTCAAAATAGCTCTCAACGAATCTTGGTACACATATGACTTACCATCTGGAAGAATAATACTATGGAGATAAAACATACCAACCCCCGATGGGGGTCGGGAATGGGAGGAGATGGTATTTGAAAATAGTAGAAAATAACCGATATTAAAGTCTAATCCAATGTTTATGTGTCGCTGAGATGAATTGTGACGCTCTGAATACCGTTTAAGTCCACGTTCATCCTCCATTGAGACGGGAGGAATTATGGGGTTTGATAGTATATAGTCTAAAATACCGATATTAGTGTTGAATCCACTGCTATTGCGGTCACAAGGCTGATTGGTGACAGTCTCAAAGAGAGTTGAAATCGTGTAGATCATATCTATAGCGCGACTAATACATACATGTAGTTACACCATATTACTTTTTGAAAGGATCAAATACTTCCCAGTCAATTCGAGCTTCCACAAGCATAAATTTTTACTTGATGATTAAATAATCTAAAACTTGAAATCAAACACATCTAAATAACTCTAAAGCTTCATAATAGATGTTAAAAATCAATATCCCAAAACAGGAATTCTATAAAAATTCACTTCGCACATAACTAACTATTAAAACTAACCTTAAAAGTAAACATTCAAAAATCAATCGGACAAGGCCGGGTACTACAGCTAGTAATATTATAAAGAGGAAAAATGTGTATGTTTGTTTGTAACCGATAGATTCAAAAACTACTGAACCGATTTAAAAATTTCTTCACCTATAGAAATCTGCATTGCCAGTGAGTAACACGGGCTGTATTTTATTTTCAAAGCAATTCGTGGTGAGGGCACGGGAGGGGGGGAGATATAAAAATAATAGGCTAATATAGGCAAAATATGTAATTTGTCGTATTAGGACGAGACAAAGCTCAATTTAATCCTCTTGACGCAAAGAACAAAACTCGGTAAGCCCCACGGGCCCGAAAACCATGTTTTAAGGCCCTAAAACCAACCGTTAAGGAGATATTGGCACCACACTACCCCTGCTCTAGGAATCGGATTAAAGAAATGAACTGCCGTAACCATGGCAACGTCAGCTCCAGGATTTTAGAGCAGCGAGATTATGCATGTATGTTTGGGCATAGCTGCCAACCAAAATTGGTACACATAAGACTTACTATCTGTAAAAAATATGCTGTTGTGTAAGGCACTCATAGCACTCCTTTGGGTGGGGATGGGAAGGGGTGAAGTATAAAAATCTTACTACTCACTATATAAAAATGGATGTATGTGCGTGTGTGTGTGTGCAAAGGACACATCTCCTCGTAAACCACTTGAGCAATTTCAACCAAAGTTGGTACACGTATTACCTACTATCGGGAGACGAGCACTGTGGAGTAAGCCATCTCCAGAGCCCTTGAGGGAGGGGGTTCAGGGCGTTCGGGGGGTCCGGGGGTCAGAGGTGTTAGTTATAAAATTAATCGGGAATAATGTCGAATTCATAGTTTTCGGGGTCGCTGAGTTGAAAAGTAATACTCCGGATTTTTTACAGGTCCAAGTGGGGGGCGAAGGGGGTGAGATATAAAAATAATCGAAAAACTATATATAAAAATGTTATTTTTATCTTGTTACTACATAATAAAAATGGTGTGTGCGGGTGTGTAAATGACACATCTCCTCCTAAACCACTGGAGCAATGTCACCAAACTTGCTACACTGTCAGTTACTATCAGGAGAAAAACCGCGTTGGGGTAAGACACCCCTAGCACCCTTATGGTCAGGGGGCGAGGGGGGTGGTATAAAATAATCTACAATAGTATAGAATCCATAGTTTTCGTGGTCGCTGAAATGAATAGTGACACTCCGAATTTTTAAATTGCATGTTCATCCCCCTTTGGGGTGAGGGTGAGGGGGGGTGAGATATAAAAATAATCGAAAAGGGTGTCGAATCTACAATTTTCGGGGTCACTGAGATGAATGGTGACAATCCAGATTTTTTTATCTCTTAGGGGTGGGGAGCGAGAGGGGGGCAGTCTCGTTGACAGTTGAATTCCGGTAAACCCTACATCGTATCTATAGTGTGACGGCTAAATACATATCCTTATCACTTATAAATTTTTGACAGGATCAAATACTTCCCAGTCGATTCGAGCTTCCATAATGACGAAGTTTTACTCGAAAATTAAATAATCTAAAACTTGAAATCAAACACATCTAATTAATTCTAAAACTACATAATAGATCGTAACACATACATCTGCAACTCAAAAAGGAATTCTATAAAAATTCACTTAACTGGTAATGTAGATCTTAAAGGGTAAATATTCAGAAACTATCTGGGAAACGCCGGGTACTACAGCTAGTATTGAATAAACTCAGACTAATTAGCCTAGATATGCCTCCCGTCCTTTTAAAAGGACAGCTGATACTCTTTAATTTTATGTCAGTCATTGTTGCTGGCTATAATGAGTACGGTTTAATACTGTTGCACTACGGGAAAGAAAGGTATGAAATTGCTCCCTTTCTATTTTAGTTTACCTTAATGTGTGTGGTATTCGTCTCTAAACAAAACACATATTCCAATCAGAATACTCGTGCACAGACGAACTAAAAATAACAATATTATCGTTAAAAGTATCTCACTGATTCTTTTTATACATTACATTCTCTTAGCGCGTAAGTATTATATTTTGATATCAGCTAATGGTTTACGGTACTTTTATGATTTCCACGCCAATGACAGGAGAATATAGATGCTCTATACAAACGACAGTAGGCAAATATGGGTCTACGACAACCGTCGTTTTTGTTTTCAGATTTATGACTCTTGATGAAATAGTGAGTGCACTGGAGGAAGATAATGACGATTTAAGTAAAAGTGAGGTGTCTGTCACCATGCTACCGCGTAATTACGCGTGTGAAGACATTATTGATGAAGATTATGGAGACGAAGGTATGATGAATCTGAATAACCTTTCCGGATCTTAGCTTCATTCAGAAGTTGAAATAATTGAAAATAGGCCTACTGAAGATGAACAGGAATGCGAATGTACAGGAAATGGACAAGAAGAATTGAAAAATGACGTATTGCTCAATGACACGAAGATACGACAACTCAATCGCAATACTTCTTTGAAGGAACAATACAATTGGATGGATGGTAACTTCGTTGTGACTAATGATCAATTGACAGTTTCGGTTTCGAATAACTTATCTCAAATGAATACATGCTTGAATTAATTTAGTGAAGATATTATTGACCTAATGGTTTCTCAACGTAACCACAACATGCCACGAAAAATCAAGAGTCTTGATATCACAGAAACTAAAATGTTTTTTATAGACATCATTCTCCTCCTAGTTCCTAGAACAAGAACGTATCCGAACGTTAGTCGTCATAGCCATAACAAGCTTGTTGCTAGTGTCATGTCCAGTTCATATTTTCGAATTTGCATTGTTTTAACGATGAGAATATAGGCAAGTCTGTTCAATTTGCTGAAGTCCGACCACTCTTTGGTTTTCTCAACAAAGTATTTCGAAAATATGTACCGCATAAATAATTTCATAGCTTAGACGAGGCTATGGTGCCATGGTGCCATATTTCAACAGACATAGGTGTAAGCTATTTATTTTTGACAAACCCATACGCTATGGGTATAAGGTATGGGTTGGTGCGACTAGTACTGGCTATGTAACCTGGATGGATCCACTTGAAATACTGGTAGCTTCTAAAAAGTGGGATTAGGGCCAGCAGTTGTGTCACAATACAGTTATGTTCTATCTACAGTTTCATCCCAACAATATCACGTTTCCTGTACTGAAAGGTTCATTACAATACCTTTGTTGGAAGATCCAGTTGGGAGGGGCATACGACCTACAGGAACAATTAAAGGAAATCGATCTCCAAATATCATATTTTGAGTAAAGATAGAATGAATTTCACTAGACTAAGAAGCGACTCAGATTAAAGATATCGTAGTTGTCGAATGGAATGAGAACTATTTTGTGACCATTACTGCGAATTCATCACCTGTTACAGTAGTTCACACAGTAACTATATTTTTCTTAAAGAGAAAAAAGAATCTCTCTGCAACAACCACACCTCTTCCATAAATATAACTCTGGAATAGGAGGAGTGGACAGGCGTAACCAGAATGAAAGCCTCTACAGAACTTCCATTCGTGGAAAGAAATGGTATGTTTCTCTTGTAGCTCAGCTTATTGATGGGTGTGAACAAAATGCGTGGCAGTTGCACAGACTGAACAAAGGAGAAACCAGCCAACTGACTACTGAAAAGAAATGAAAAGATTTTGGCCGTCTAGTCTTGAGAACGCAGATTCCAGGCATGATCAAACAAACCACAACGCAAACAGACGCGGTGCTGAATTCGCCACACGAAGGCATCCATGAAATATGAGAACTGTGATGTTTCACTGCATATCAAAGGCTTTGTGCAATACAATACACAAAATGAATAAGACGTGCGATGTTGTCGTTCATCTTTGAAGTGTGACGAGTGTTTGGTACACTAGAAATCAAATATTTCGTGCAGTCCATAACGAACGATAACTTCCCGTGTCAAGGTTCCGAATCCAATAATATTTGTTATTTAGAAAGGTGTGAATAGATTAGGGAGGTCAAAGGGGTATTATGTGGTCCTGTGGGTTCACTTCTTTGCTGGTGGAAGTGCACTAATAAAACACAGGAAATGCTATTTATTCCTACCAAGTCCGATACATACAAGTCCACGCCGTGTCCCGTGGGCAACGGGTACACTGTAAGCACACGGTTAAGTCATGTAAGGGCGAAAAAGCGAGTTCCCGACGCTTTAAAATGGGTACCCACCAGCTAAGGGAGACAACCCCGAAAGAAAACAGGATTAATGGGGGGTTGGCGTTGGGCTGACAACCCAATCTGTAAACAAAGTCTCATTACGAAATCTGCAGAAGAAATAGCCGGCCTGATGTTTTTTACGACGACCTCGCAAACGTGTAAAGGACTTGGGAATTGGTTGGTGGAAAGTTTAAAATTTTTATCAAGCTGGAAACCTAAGAAAGTTGCTCGTTCGGATGGATGAGTATTCAAGAAGTGAAATGGATTGGTTAAGGAGTGATACAGAGAGGGAGTCACATGAATTCTGTAGTTGCCACAGGAAGGATCACACATTTGGTACTGGTTTTATTGTCAATAAGCAGATAAGACATATTGTCATGGATTTTCTGGCCAAGTCGCATAGATTGTGCAGACTTAGAATTAGAGGGAAGTTCTTGAATTACAGTCTTATCTGTGCACATGCTCCAACTGAAGAGAAGAGCGACGAAGATCATTTTTGCGATAAATGAGATGAAATTTATAATGAGTGTCCAAGAGCAGACTGTAAAATATTATTTGCGATTTGAATGCAAAAATAGGAAAGAAAGACGAATATAGACTTTGTATTAGGAAATAGAGCTTGCATTATATTTCTGATGATAATGGAACCGAGCTTATACATTTTGCATCCTCGAGAAATATGGTAGTGGGAAGTAGAACTTTTAATCACAAGCACATGCATAAAATGGCATGGAAGTCTCCAGATATAGAAGTACTTTTAATAAAATTGACCACCTCCTAATAGACTCAAGACACTTCTCTAACTTGATGGAAGTTAAAGGGGGACCAATATCGAATATGACCACTACCTCGTGGTAGCAACTATTAGGAGCCGAATATCTAATGCAAGAAAGGTATATGGATCCAATGCAAGAAAGTTCAACAATGCTCGGCTGAAGGAGCCCGAAACTGCTTTGAGATATGCTAACTTGCTTAATGAGGCCCTGACCGTTTTGCGTAATAGTGAGAGTATTGATGAAATATGGAAGAATCATAAATACGCACTGTTATAAACTGCAAATGAAGTTTTAGGAAGAGAAGAAAAAGTTTGGCATAACAATTGGTTTGATGAAGAGTGTGAAGCATACAAAATGAAGCATACAAGAGTATGCAACAGAAGAACCATACCAGAAAAGCAGTGGAAAACTATAGAACTTCCAGAACAGAAGAAAATATATTGCACAAGAAGGAAAAGAGGCAGTATGAGAGGAAGGAACTGGAAGAAATGGAGCGGTTGAAAGAGATGCATAATGTGAGAGCTTTCTATGAGAAGTTAAATGAAAGTCGTAAGGATTTCCAGCCTAGAACATATTTGTATAGAGATAAAGATGGCATAAAATAGGGCAGTGAGGAAGCAAAACTAGAAAGTTGGGCTCAATATTTAGATGAACTGTTGAATGAAAGTCCAGCTGATGACCAAGGAACCTTACCTCCTGTAAATACAAAAAAATCAGAAATGGAAGTACCGATACCTACTACTGAGGAAGCTGAGCTTGCTATTAAGAATTTAAAGAAAAACAGTCAGAGCTGTGAAAAATGCTGGAAAAGATTTTGTTAAACACTTTCACAAACTAGTGGCCAAAATATGGCTAGCTGAAACAATCCCTGGAGTGTAGCTATCATCTGCCCGAAAGGTGATACCATAATGTGTTCTAACTATAGAGGTATCTTCCTATTATCTATTGCTTACGCAATATCGTCCAATATTCTCTTTAGCAGATTAGTGCCTTTCGTGTAAAGTGCGATTGGTGACTATCAATGAGGATTTCACAATGGAAGATCTACTATTGATCAGATCTTCACAATCCTCCAGATACTTAAAAATGTAAAGAATTTGGAATTGATACACACCATCTCTTCATTAACTTCAGGTCAGCCTATTGCAGCATCGATAGGAGCAATGCAGCAATGCTAGGGTTTGAGATCCCTAGGAAATTGATCATGCTTGTGAAAGCCACTATGGGAAATACTCGTAATCAAATTAAGATCCAGAATATGTAACGACCAAGAACGGAGTTAAGCAAGGGGATTCAATATCATGCCTTTCGTTCAATATAACTTTGGAGAAAGTTGTTAGAAATAAGAGTATCAACACAAGGGGAACCATATTACATAAATCATTTCAAATTTTGACATATGTAGATGATATTGATTTCATCGCAGGAACACCAAGAGCATTGAGAGAAGCTTTGAAAAGCCTCGAGAAAAGCAGCAAGAAAGGTGAATTTACAGATTAATGAATGTCCGTAACCAAGAAAGACTAACCTAGTGAAACTACATTCATAGAAATTGGCTCGTATAAGCTTGATGTTGTGCATACAATTACGTACCATGGATCAGAAGTTCATTCCAAGAACAATGTTAGTTCTGAAATCCCAAAACGTATACTGTCTGCTAACAAGTGTTAACATGGCCTCCGAAAACATCTGAAATCTAAGCTGCTGCTCAGGAAAATGTACAAAATTTCAGCAAAGCCTGTATTAACATATGATGCTGAAACCTGGGCACACTCAATATCTGACGAAAGACAGCTCGGGATATTTAAATAGAAAGATTTTGAGGCAAATTTTTGGGTCAGTGGAAGAAAACTGCGTCTGGAGAGGAAGCTATAATCATGAACTCTAACATTTATATAACCAAACATTGTTAACTACATAAAGATCAGAAGGTTGAAGTGAGTAGGACATGTGCTAATGACAGAATTATTAAGAAGATATTTAATGCAGTGCCAGAAGGAATCAGGAAAGTTGGCAGACAAAAGTTAAGGTGGAAAGAAGGGGTGAGAGAGGATGTAAAGATAATTGGAATCAAGAATTGGAGGAGCTCTGCACTTAACAGGAAAGAATGCGGAAAACTTCTTCAGAAGGCCAAGGCTCATAAAGGGCTGTCGTACGAGTGATGGTGATGATCTGACCAGATTAGGCTGCTTTCCTGCGTGTCATGAGGGTATGGTTTCCCGGCTCGACTGGATACCTCCTCGATGGTGACGGTGACTACCATGGGATGATTCTGCGATACATCCACTTTTCAAAAGCCTGCTTTCGGTTCTTCGACGAAGCTTTAAGTCCGTTCTTCGACACCGTGGAGTTGCACCGATACCCAGTAACACTTCACTCCACGTCTACGTATTTCGATTACAAAATCACTGTTGCACATAAGATATATTTAATTTCAAAACGCAACTGTAGAAATGCGGATGATTATTTGGTTTCTTTATTTGTATTCCACTCTAGAGTTTGCCAGCATCCGTAATATTATTTCACCTAATGGATGTATTATTTTACGCTTGCTGATAAACATGAAGGTTATTTTGAGGTGTTTATTATAAGACTAAAGTCTGCCTCTACTTCCTTTATCATACCCAAAATGAATGCTAAATAGTTTGCTGATATCAAGGTGTTATGTATATATAGCGGATTGTGTTTATTTACTTCACATTGATCTTGAATCCTTCAACGATTTCATCATAGGAAATACGCAAAATGGCTTCAGAGTATAAACTGAGAAAGATTGGGGACGGATACGTTCTTGGCGCAATTCCTCTCTAGGCTTCAGGCACACATTTTTATTCACTTAAAGCGAATTTTCTAATTTACTTGATTTTCGGTGTGTAATTTTCATTATTTAAATTGTCACTGAACCAAGCATTGGGAAATATTGTAGGTAGTATACAATCCTGTAAGAGGAGCAATACATCTACTTCATAAAACTACGATGAGTAAGTTCGGTAAGTTAATAACTATTATCCCCGTATGTCTCACCCCGTAATCTAATGGTTTGGTCAAGCTCACAACTGTGGCGAACTCAGTTCCGAATAAATGAATTTAACAAAACTGGGGAACATATAAATAAGTGAAAAAAGAACTAGGAAAATAAAATCTAAAAATATCGGGCAGACTAGGTTTAACACACAAAATGTATTAACACTAATTCAAGGTACACTAAATAAACCACATTTTGTGCAAGTGAAACATATTCGTGATAGCGGTGAGTTCAGTAAAAATATACCGGGCGCATACAGTATATAATTCAATTTCTGTGTAACAACAACAGTGGGATCCTCACCATGCTTGTGTATGTTTCTAGGGTAATATTTGCTATTATTATTATTAATATTAATATTCTCAATATTCTTACCTTTTTGATTGGGTCGATAGATTACGCAATCACATATAAAAGATATGTTATTAAAATGCATTTCAATAATCACGCGTAGATTCAAACCACTTACGTTACATTCATTTAAAACATACGCAAAACCACACTCCCGAAGTAATTACGTCATAAATAAAATGCTTGAAGAATGTAATAAAATTATGTTTACACTATAACATATATCGAGCACCAATGGACACAGCTGATAACGGTCACATAAATTAGATAAAAAGGAAGACCAGTATCACAACCACAATTAGAAAATGTAACATTGGTCATTCGGACATTATTAAAAACTTGCACTCAGTATTTCACAAGTCTATTGAAGTGAAAACTGTTAACATCTGAAATTTATTCATTAAAATTCAAATAAACAATGTCCATGAATCGCTATCATAATTTACTCTGTGGAATATCATACCGTAATTCATACAAATCTTAAAATGAATGAGATCACTTTCACTCCATTGCAGAAGCGATTTCGCCTAGCATGTACCACACGACAATTGGGAAAATGCAAATGATAAGTAGGGACATAGACAATAATAGCCATACGGGCCTGTTATTTATGATATACAACATCACATGCTAGCAATACGCAACAATCAACACGTTGGAAATGCCTCGACAAAACTCAACAATTCTATCAATTCGTAGCCAAAATATGAGGAATAAAATTATCCTTCTAAACTCATGAAGTCGCTGACCTATTCAACTCAAGGTCCTAATACAAAGTTGGGACTATCTTCAAAATAGCGGGGACCTGCTAATTCCCATATAAATTAATCGAGGCTTATTGTGCCCGTTCGCACGTCCGCGACAGATTACAAAATGGCGCCGACTGAAGGTATGGGCCATGTAATCTATAGCAAGCAAGGAATAGACACCTGTTGTGATGACACTGAGGGCCATATACGTCATGGAATGGTCAAGTATTCTGGGTGAAAGGGACAGTGGACGGTCTACTGGATTGTTTTTGAAAAAATAGAAAAAACTTGATAGGGAAACGGGACAAGGGTTGGACAAACAAACATTAAAAAACTTAATCTTGAATTTTCACAACGTAGAGAGAGGACGCAATTACCGTCTCCGGTATAATTCTTTTAGGAGAATCAAAGGATCACATATAAGAAGAGAAATATCTCCAACGGTTGAAACAGGATAAGAAATAAGTTTTCGTCAAGATCTACAAGAAGTGCAGACAGAGAATAGACGCACTGAATTCATTACCAACGAAATCGCGGATACGTCGGAGAGCTACGAAGAAAAAAATAAAAGAATAAAATTAAGGATTACAGACGTCAAAAAGAATTGTATAATGGCTGTACACTGCATTATAATCTTCAATTTTGAGACTGACAAGAAGACCATGAGCATGATGTGCTAAATACACATGATGGACCAACCTGGGAACAGTACATCTTACTACACGACCGGGCCATGATGAAGAAGGCGACGGGAAACCATCCGACCGAGCCATGACGAAGAAGGCGACGGGAATCCAGATAGTACTTCTATAATGAAGGAGCGGATGATGAACCAGATGTCCAACCCATGACCTAACCGAAGACCCAACTACATCCATTTGGGAACGGAACAGCTGGACCAGGGACAACCATGAGCGAGCTAAGTCATTCACAATATTTTATCGCATAATTTTTGGTTTGCCTACACATGTACCTTAGGTATGTGCCGATGGGCTAATTGTAGACCGATAATAAGCAATGCAAGTGAAAGTTACCAACGAAGTGTGAGATATTTAAGTTCGTAGTTACATGATTTGGCAATATAGCAGTAGTTTGTGATGTAATGGATATATACGTCAATGTATATCGACTAAAATACTCGTATGAAGCGTGAAGTTTTAAATAGAAGTGTGGAAACAGCTGATTATAATGACATGCTGGGAGATTATAGAGATTTCATAGAGGAAATGTTACAAGTTGACGTCGCGAGTGGTTGTGCGCGGTGTAGAAATAAACAAATGGAATCACGCATTGTTTACTTCATAGTAAGGGCATTGAACTCATTCGTAGGTTATGAGAAGCAGCAACTTGTAAATGTTGTATTAAGAAACAGTGTGGTACTTTGACGTAGTCGTGAATTTTGAAAACGCGATGAGTGATTATTGAGGCTACGATGGTAATATATTAGATGGATGTAATAAGGATACGATTATGCTAATTGGATGAAAGGTTCGAGTTATATTTAGTGATATGAGAAGTTTCTTACGATGCAGGGATCATCGAGTACCTGCAAGTTAAGATATGCCACACTACGAGTTTGTTTTTGTGATTTGTTTACGCAAGATTGCCCACACCGCTCAGCAACCCAAGCCAAGGTATGAACAGGGATTACTATTTTAGATGTATGCTCGTGACGTAATCGTATGTCAATGTAGATGAGTTGTAATGAACATCGGGATATTACGATACTTTGAATAGCAGTATTTAACCAAATGCATTTACGACACCGATGTATATGAGAGTATGTTTCTGAACCTCGCGGCATAGCGCTTCCATAGTAATTGCGTAAGAATAAAGTAACTTGCATTGAAGTAGAATGTTATTGGAATATAACGAAGGAAAGGGACATTGAACCTAAAAGGACATGTGTATGACAGCCAAGGATTGTGTTGAAATTAGTTAGATAGCTCAATCGATTAATATTCTCCGTTTGAACGTACATTCTTTAACGAACTACAGCTAGGGAAAGACTAGAGTAGGAGCCGTATTTATCAGGCACTAGGAACGAATGCCTTAGTTCGTAAGTAGTTATCCATGCACAACGAGATCGTTGCAACAAAAACATGACTTCGGATTTTACTCAGAATTATCTTGATTTACTCAGATCTATTTTGATTTACTTTGATTTATTCAGATTTATTTAGATGTATTCAGATTTGTTCAGACTTAACTTATTGCTGGATTTGAGATACATTTCAGTTCAACATTGTGTCCAAGTGAGACTTGTTTAATCAGACTAAAGGAAATGAACTATCGTAACAAGTTAATGGTGTCGGTATTACACTTACGTCTCAACTGCAACGTGGACCTCAGATGTCCAGTGATCTATTGTAATGTGTAAATACTTAACTCTTACTTCACAAAGGAACTGATCTTCGTAATTTAAATACTGGATATTATTTTCGTTTTTACAAGCCAGCGCTGACTCATTATCCATACTTAATTTCACCAAATTTTAAAATAATACCTCGCATAATATGCTAATTTAATAATTCAATATTTCATCAATAAATACCTTATTTATTTTTCTATAATTTCACGTGTCATGAATTCTTCCATTACTGTCTAGATCATAAGTTAGTTGATAGCTAAGAGAGGTACTGAGTAATTAAGTGTTCCATGTAATCATGACAAGTTCTCTCGTAGTCAATAATTCAGATAAAATTTGTCGACGATTATTACTATTTCGTCGTGAGTGTCTGTAGGTGTCACCCGTGAGTTGGGATTCTCTTGAACTCACATTAAGCGTATTCTATAGTAAGATTACATGTCTTACTTGCCACTAGGAAACCCTGAGGTATCCGCTGAGCGACTCCATTTCGTCTAACTAGGCTGCCCAACGACGAGTAAAAATGGAGGTATCGGGTAAAGAATGTAATCATCGACTACGACTGTTACATTTAATTGGCGCACCAACGTGGGCCAGAAGAGAAAGACACCGCGGGAATGTGATACATTTAATTGCCGCACCAACGTTGTCCAGAAGAGAAAGACACCGCGGGACCATTACATTAATTGTCGCTCCAATGTGGACGGTTAAAGAGAAATACCGGAGATAGGAAAGTAAAGGAGCGCCAATAAGTGCTTACATTTAATTGCCTCTCCAACGTGGGGCAGAAGAGAAAGACACCGCGGGACAAGAAGAGAAAGAGACCGTGGGAAGTGTTACATTAATTAGCCTTCCAACGTTGACTAGAAGAGAGAGACACCGCGGGAGCACTAAGAAATGGACCGCTTATATTAATTGCCGTTCCAACGGCGCAGAAGGGAAAGATACCACGGGAACACGAAGAAATCAATTATTACATTTAATTGACTCCCAGACGCGTGGCGACAAGGAGAGAAAGACACCGCGGGATCGTCAAGGAAGAGATTGAATATTAGTATATTTTAGCTAGCTCCCATACTGGAGGCGAGAAGAGAAGACACCGTGGGAACGTATTATAATGGAATACAGTAAGTACAGATAATCTGGCTCAATATAGAGAGTAATGTAGAGGTAGTGCATGGGAAAGATTCATTAGGATTGTAACATTTGCAAGACATATGACGAGAGTTAGTGAAGGAGAAGTAGGTGTAGTAAACATGTGTATACAGTTATATCAAATGAAATGGCCAATGCTGAGGAGTAAATGTGGGTTGTCAAATGATTTTTTTTTTGGTTATGTTAATAATACGAGTTAATTTTAAGTTATTTTTAATGGATACTGCACATGTTAAAGATTATGTAGGCTTGTGAATATTGAATGAAGGTTAGATGCCACATAGTAATAACTTAGTTTCTTCTTTTGAGATCAGTTCCGGAGTGAACTCAAAATGATAAATCCGAACTCATGGTCTAGTTGTTCATGGTCTACCTGGTAAGATGATGCTGTTCTCCAGCAAGGTCCATCCATATCATAAGTGATTGGAAACAAGAAACTTTAAGCTAGTCTACAATAGTGATATAAGGGACTATTCTAGTATAAGTAGATTAAGGAATTGTTGATTGTGTTACATATGTGTATTTATATCCTGTAAACTTAGATAATTGCTAGGAAACCTAGAGAACCTTAGGAAAAATAGAGAAACTGTTAGGAATTTAGAGAAAGCATAAAATTACATTTAACGGAAAAATGGCGATGCAAGGAAGAGTACAGACCAGAAGGGGAAAGGAAGAAGAAATGAGAGAAATACAGGAAAGACATGAGGGAACCCCGATATGGTTCCTAGAATATTTGAAAAAACAGGAAGAAGAAAACAGAAGGAGAAAAAGGAACGCGAAGAAGAAAAACAGACGGAGAAAAAGGAACGCGAAGAGAAGGAGAAAAAGCAGGAAGAAAAACAGAAGGAGAAAAAAGAACGCGAAGAAGAAAAACAGAAGGAGAAAAAAGAACGCGAAGATGAAAGGAAAAAGCAGGAAGAAGAAAGACAGAGAGAGAAACAAGAACGTGAGAATGAAAGGAAAAGGCAGGAAGAGGAGAAGGAAAGAAGACGAGCAGAAAAAGAACGAAGATTAGAAGAATGGCAACAAAAACAAGTTGAGGATAGAGGAAGAGAGATACAGGAATTATATAAGAAACAAGAAGAGTGGCAACTAAAGCGAAAGGAGACTTTGGAGGAAATCGTTAGCAGAATAGAAAGCGAACATAAAGGGATGATCCAAGAATTAAAAGGGAAACAGGAAAAGATGACTGAAGAATTTTTTGGAGTCAGAAATGAAATACAAGCTTTGCGTGCCGAGTTGACCGAAACCATCGAAAATAAAAACAAAGAGATGCGAGAGGAGATAAACAGAATGAGAGCCGAAGTGGCACAGAATCCGAATATCATCACAGCACAGGTGGATGAATAAATTGCCAAACTGACTACTAAACTGGAGGAAATCAAAGGCAGTAATGAGAGGAAATGGGAAGAAGTAAACGAAATAAAGAAAAAGATAACAGAAGGTCAGGAAACAATCAAGAGGTTGGAAGAAGAGAAGATAAATGAAATAACGAAGGGCATGGAAGGACTAAGCCTGAAACAACAAGACTTAGCAGGAAAATTTAATCGAGCTTCAGACCAGGTAGCTGACAAAATAAACGAACTAAAAGAGAAAATGGAAAACGATAAGGCTGATTCGGAACAGAAGATGGAGAAGACCGATGAGGAAATGAAGCAAATAAGGAAAGAACTTCAGGAGATTAGGGTAGAAAACCAATCAGCGAAATCCGTGTTTTCGAACTCAAGCGAACGGCAAAGAGCTATGGAAACGCAAGTACAGGAAAGGGAAAACACACCTTCAGTAATAATCGACTCAAGTAGGCGAGATATGGACATGATGAACGGGAGCAACCAGAGTGATAGCACTCCCATAATTAACATCATCAAGAATTATGATGATCGACCCAAACATTTCGACGGCTCAGCGAAGACTTCTCCCAAACAATTCCTCAGAGATATCGAGGAATACTTTAAGGAAGGGAGGATACATGAGGATACAAGTGGATAAGAAATTACGCATAATTGAGAAGCACTTAGATGGGAACCCGAACATTTGGTTTCGAGCATTTAAGTACAGCTTTCACACTTACGATGAATTCCAGACCGCTTTTCTGAGAAAATTCTGGGATTCAGAAATACAGCAACAGTTGAGGTTGGAACTCTACTCTAGGAAATTTTCCAATGCAGGGCAAACACGCTACAGCGATTTCTTTTCTTACCAATTTCACCGTTTCCAAGACCTAGATTGCGCGCCGAGTGAGTTAGAGGCGATCAAGACTATACAGAGACAACTCCCGTTAGAGGTACAGAGGTTGTTAGCCGCCACGGACATACAGACCGCTATAGACATGGAAAAACGGCTGAGACAGATTGATTTGACATCATCATGCCTGGTAGAAAGAAGCCCCAGAAATATCAGGCAAGTCGAAGCGATCAACACCATGAGCCCTGAAAGCACGAGTAGTAGAGTGAGCAGGTCTGATCAGGACAGGACGGAGAATCATTTGAACACTCAAGATAAAGCACGAAAAAGACATTGTTGTCGATGCAGCGGAGAGCAACTTGCGAGATGGGAACAAAGAGATAACAGAAGTAACCCACAATACAGGAACAACATTCGTTATATTAGAAATAGGAGCCAACCGTATCCTAGAAACAGAAGATGGTATAACGAAAAACGACGGCCTAATGAGTATAACAGAAACGAAGAAAATAGAAGATATATACAAGAGCTCAGAGAGCAAAGGCAAAATAAAACCCGGTGGGAGGAAGCCATTAGAGACAAAGAT
Source organism: Anabrus simplex (assembly GCF_040414725.1). Classification (NCBI taxonomy): domain Eukaryota; kingdom Metazoa; phylum Arthropoda; class Insecta; order Orthoptera; family Tettigoniidae; genus Anabrus; species Anabrus simplex. Next base: position 1,396,587,029 of record NC_090265.1, read on the forward strand.
ATCAATGGAGACCTCGAAGGGGCAGAGAGTCTCGAGCTACAGGATTACAAGAGGAAAAGAGAAGAAGAGAGATGGAGAGAAAACAACACGCAGAGGGGTACGACCGATACCGAGCCATCGGGAAGAAAAAAATCGCCGATGGAGCATCAGCTCAGCAGGAAAGTGTAAATAGTCAGGAAAACAAAAACTTCATCAAAATTAGCAGTTGGATAATAACACAATTTGATCACTGGGACATCCGACCAGAAGACTTGGTTCGTGATGAGACATGTGACACCAAGGAACCAGTATTTAAATTGCCAGTAATACTAGTTAGTGTAGCTGATATCAAGATATATTGTTTGGTTGATTCCGGGGCCAGCATCAGTGTCATGTCAAATACATTATTCCAAGAATTGTCAAAGAGGATGGAAATACAAATAATACCCGTATCTGGAGTTAAGATTAGGGGTGTCATACCAGATAAATCAGTAGAATGCAAGACTCAAGCATATCTAACCATAAGAATAGGCAGACACGAGTTCGAACATCCATTTCTGGTAATGAAGAGGATAAAATACAGTATAATATTCGGAATAGACTTCATGATGGCTTCCCAAATGACTATAGATATGGAACGTTGTGAAATTCGATTCCCTATCATAGAGAATAATGGGAATAAAATAATAGAAACGATCCAACTTAAAGACACGTTGCAAGCCGAGGAATACTTGAAGATTGAGGGAAAGGAAATCGATTTATTAAGTAAAGAGGACCCAGCCTTGGTAGAGAAAGACGATGAGCAAGAATTGGACATAGAAATGGCTAAAAGGATTGAAGAAATCATAACCATGGAGGAAGAAAATAATGAAAAAACAGAGATCTGGGAGGCACTTGCTCAAGCCGACGTACCATCAGAAGGAAAGCGAGTACTGTACGGGATTATCAATAAATATATCGACGTTTTCGATGACAAACCAGGGCAAATACCGAACTTCAAGTACAAGATAATAGTAAATGACTGGACTCCATACAAGGGCAAAGTATATGACGTACCAGAGAAGTACTTCAGCGAAGTGAAGACGATTATCCAGCAAATGTTAGACGATGGAATAATCATGAAGACCATCACACCCTACGTGAATCCGATCGTAATTGTAAGGAAAAACAACGGGGAACTGAGATTGTGCCTAGACGCGCGAGGTCTCAACGGAAAGCTAATTCCTGAATATAATAGGGCTCCTGAGATCAAGGAGATAGTAAAGAAATTTCGAGGTCAGAGTTACTTTACGACCATGGACTGCACGGCCTCCTTCCATCACATTGTCCTCGAGGAAAGGTCACGGTTATTAACCGGGTTTATGTTCAACAACCAAACGTATGCCTACTGTCGTCTTCCATTCGGATTGAAGAATAGTTCTGCTGTTCTGGTAAGAGCATTGGACAGAAGCCTTACCAGCGAAGTGAAGGAATTTATTAATTGTTATGTCGACGACATAGTTTTCAGAAGTTCCACTTTTGAAGAGCATTGCGTTAACCTATAAAAATTGCTGAACAATCTGCAGAAAACTGGCTTCAAAATAAATATCACGAAATCAAGATTTTGCCAAAGCCAAGTACTTTTTGTCGGACACGTAATCGATGGCGAGGGAATAAGACCTAACCCTGTCAAAATTAAAGCTATTTACGAGTTTCCTCGACCGACAAAGGTCAAGCACGTCAGACAATTCCTAGGAATGACGGGATTTTTCTCAGACCACTGTGAGGGATATACTGAGACTGCCGCACCACTACACAATTTATTAAGAGCCAATAACAAGTGGAAGTGGAATGACGAGGCTGAACAGGCTTTCAATAAGATGAAAGAAATGATGAAACAGAGCATAAAACTGGGATATCCAGACTCTGAGAAGAGATTTATAATTCAGGCAGATGCACCGGGTATCGGTGTAAGCGCATGCTTGTATCAGGAAGACGAAGAAGACCAGAAAAGAACATATCTGGCATTTACCAGCAGGATGTTAAGGAAACATGAGATGCACTACACTACCACCGAACTCGAACTTCTAGCGATAATCCACGCGCTACAACAGTGGAGAAGGATCATTTATGGATACCCAGTGACCATAAGAACTGACCATAAGGCGTTGACTTTTGGGTTGAAGGCAGTCATGGTAAGCGAGAGGATAACGCGCTGGATGCTGTACACGCAGCAATTTGACTTGAAGATAGAGCATTGCAGTGGAAAACAAAACATCCTAGCTGACGCATTGAGTAGGAACCCTCCAGAACACAAGAACACATCTTAGAGATCGAATTAGACATTCGAGAGCAAGAACTACTGAGAAAACTCGAAAATCTAAAGGAATTCCAAGAGTCTGACAAGGAATTAAAACTTATCATCGACAGATTAACAGAGAAGGAACCGGAATCTGAATGGCAGAACAACTATGACATTGTAGATGGAATACTGATCAAAATAATGGGCAGAGTTGACCGAAAGAGAAGGATTATAATACCACAAGTATTGCAAAAGGAGCTGATTTGGGACACCCATAACATTACGGGACATGCAGGCATAGACAAAGTGATCAGTACGTTAAAAGAAAAATTCACTTGGAAGGGACCACGAAAAACTGTCAGAAACCTAGTTAAAACTTGTAGCATATGCCAGCGAGTTAAACACAACAACTATGTATGCGGACATAAACCAGTACCAATCATTCCATCAAGATCGCACGAGATATATGCGGTAGATATATTTGGCAAGCTACCGACCGCAAAGGGAGGAAAAGGATACCTACTAGTGGTTGTTGACATATTCTCCAAGTACATCTCACTCCAAGCTATACAGAGAGTCAATGCTAAATAAGTCATACGGGCTCTAGTGGAAAAACTTTTTCCTGAGATGGGAAAGCCAGAAAAAATACTCACAGATAGGGGAACACAGTTTACATCTGAAATATTCCGCGAGCGAATGAAAAATGAAGGTATCAGACACACGATGTGTTCGGTACGACATCCAGAATCGAACCCTGTAGAAAGATACATGAGGGAAATCGCCAAGTTCGGCAGAATATACTGCAACCAACAGCATTGGAAATGGGTGGATATATTAAGTATTATTGAAAGGAGCTTGAATAATGCCATTAATCAATCCATCGGACAGATTCCCAGCGTAGCTCACAAGAATATACATCCTGAAAGGAGTTGGGACAGAATATTCACTATGCCCTTGGAAAGGAAGCCAGATCCACAACGAATAGAATCTATGATAAAGGAAAGACTACAGGAACAGTCACGACAACGATTAAAAAGGGTGCAAAACAAGAAATTCCATGCACCATACGAATGAGGTGATCTTGTATTAATTAAAACAGTGCCAATGTCTAGTGTACCGAATAGAGTATGTGCGAAGTTCCTACCATTATACAATGGTCCATATAAAGTTGAGCGTGTGCTAGGAAACAATGCATACGAATTAGCAAGCATGAATGGAAAGTACCGTAATATACACAATGCTTGTAACATCAAGCCTTATCACCAATAGAATGAGACTAAAGGAACGGAACTAGAAGAACAAAGGGGCCAAGAACGTATAAACCACATACCAGTATCAAATTTGCGTCTGGAAGTCATTTGAAACTTTCATTTATTACGTTTATGGAAGGAAAGAATCAGCTGATTATATGAGCACAGTCGAGCATAGCAAAGAACATCTCTAAATCAGGATCGATAACAACCAGTCGATATTTTAGAAATCGATTAGCCAGTCGCTATACGACAATGAATCTGTATAAGAAGCGAAGGCACATTTATGATTCGAGTTTAAGAAAAATATATTGTGACCAATATATTTTGTCCGTGACGGGGGGCAATAAATGTGCCCGTTCGCACGTCCGCGACAGATTACAAAATGGCGCCGACTGAAGGTATGGGCCATGTAATCTATAGCAAGCAAGGAATAGACACCTGTTGTGATGACACTGAGGGCCATATACGTCATGGAATGGTCAAGTATTCTGGGTGAAAGGGACAGTGGACGGTCTACTGGATTGTTTTTGAAAAAATAGAAAAAACTTGATTATTAAAAAACTTCATCTTGAATTTTCACAACGTAGAGAGAGGACGCAATTACCGTCTCCGGTATAATTCTTTTAGGAGAATCAAAGGATCACATATAAGAAGAGAAATATCTCCAACGGTTGAAACAGGATAAGAAATAAGTTTTCGTCAAGATCTACAAGAAGTGCAGACAGAGAATAGACGCACTGAATTCATTACCAACGAAATCGCGGATACGTCGGAGAGCTACGAAGAAAAAAATAAAAGAATAAAATTAAGGATTACAGACGTCAAAAAGAATTGTATAATGGCTGTACACTGCATTATAATCTTCAATTTTGAGACTGACAAGAAGACCATGAGCATGATGTGCTAAATACACATGATGGACCAACCTGGGAACAGTACATCTTACTACACGACCGGGCCATGATGAAGAAGGCGACGGGAAACCATCCGACCGAGCCATGACGAAGAAGGCGACGGGAATCCAGATAGTACTTCTATAATGAAGGAGCGGATGATGAACCAGATGTCCAACCCATGACCTAACCGAAGACCCAACTACATCCATTTGGGAACGGAACAGCTGGACCAGGGACAACCATGAGCGAGCTAAGTCATTCACAATATTTTATCGCATAATTTTTGGTTTGCCTACACATGTACCTTAGGTATGTGCCGATGGGCTAATTGTAGACCGATAATAAGCAATGCAAGTGAAAGTTACCAACGAAGTGTGAGATATTTAAGTTCGTAGTTACATGATTTGGCAATATAGCAGTAGTTTGTGATGTAATGGATATATACGTCAATGTATATCGACTAAAATACTCGTATGAAGCGTGAGGTTTTAAATAGAAGTGTGGAAACAGCTGATTATAATGACATACTGGAAGATTATAGAGATTTCATAGAGGAAATGTTACAAGTTGACGTCGCGAGTGGTTGTGCGCGGTGTAGAAATAAACAAATGGAATCACGCATTGTTTACTTCATAGTAAGGGCATTGAACTCATTCGTAGGTTATGAGAAGCAGCGACTTGTAAATGTTGTATTAAGAAACAGTGTGGTACTTTGACGTAGTCGTGAATTTTGAAAACGCGATGAGTGATTATTGAGGCTACGATGGTAATATATTAGATGGATGTTGTAATAAGGATACGATTATGCTAATTGGATGAAAGGTTCGAGTTATATTTAGTGATATGAGAAGTTTCTTACGATGCAGGGATCATCGAGTACCTGCAAGTTAAGATATGCCACACTACGAGTTTGTTTTTATGATTTGTTTACGCAAGATTGCCCACACCGCTCAGCAACCCAAGCCAAGGTATGAACAGGGATTACTATTGTAGATGTATGCTCGTGACGTAATCGTATGTCAATGTAGATGAGTTGTAATGAACATCGGGATATTACGATACTTTGAATAGCAGTATTTAGCCAAATGCATTTACGACACCGATGTATATGAGAGTATGTTTCTGAACCTCGCGGCATAGCGCTTCCATAGTAATTGCGTAAGAATAAAGTAACTTGCATTGAAGTAGAGTGTTATTGGAATATAACGAAGGAAAGGGACATTGAACCTAAAAGGACATGTGTATGACAGCCAAGGATTGTGTTGAAATTAGTTAGATAGCTCAATCGAAATATTCTCCCTTTGAACGTACATTCTTTAACGAACTACAGCTAGGGAAAGACTAGAGTAGGAGCCGTATTTATCAGGCACTAGGAACGAATGCCTTAGTTCGTAAGTAGTTATCCATGCACAACGAGATCGTTGCAACAAAACATGACTTCGGATTTTACTCAGAATTATCTTGATTTACTCAGATCTATTTTGATTTACTTTGATTTATTCAGATTTATTTAGATGTATTCAGATTTGTTCAGACTTAACTTATTGCTGGATTTGAGATACATTTCGGTTCAACATTGTGTCCAAGTGAGACTTGTTTAATCAGACTAAAGGAAATGAACTATCGTAACAAGTTAATGGTGTCGGTATTACACTTACGTCTCAACTGCAACGTGGACCTCAGATGTCCAGTGATCTATTGTAATGTGTAAATACTTAACTCGTACTTCACAAAGGAACTGATCTTCGTAATTTAAATACTGGATATTATTTTCGTTTTTACGAGCCAGCGCTGACTCATTATCCATACTTAATTTCACCAAATTTTAAAATAATGCCTCGCATAATATGCTAATTTAATAATTCAATATTTCATCAATAAATACCTTATTTATTTTTCTATAATTTCATGTGTCATGAATTCTTCCATTACTGTCTAGATCATAAGTTAGTTGATAGCTAAGAGAGGTACTGAGTAATTAAGTGTTCCATTTAATCATGACAAGTTCTCTCGTAGTCAATAATTCAGAAAAAATTTGTCGACGATTATTACTATTTCGTCGTGAGTGTCTGTAGGTGTCACCCGTGAGTTGGGATTCTCTTGAACTCACTTTAAGCGTATTCTATAGTAAGATTACATGTCTTACTTGCCACTAGGAAACCCTGAGGTATCCGCTGAGCGACTCCATTTCGTCTAACTAGGCTGCCCAACGACGAGTAAAAATGGAGGTATCGGGTAAAGAATGTAATCATCGACTACGACTGTTACATTATGAATAACTCATATACATCAGGTAGCTACATTTTGGCCTTCAACTTATGAGTCAATAAGCATGTAAGACAATGACGCGAAGATCTATATGACCTATCCTGTATCTACTCATATATTGTAGCCAAATAATCCCTACCGGACGACTTTACATCTGCAACATCATGTTAATGAAGTTCAGTTTATCACTGCATACGCATATACTCCAGACGATGCTATCTTGCACTTTTAAATCAAGAAATTTGACGTTGTTTCCTTGAAAAAGTACACTTTGGAATATAATCAGTACCGTACTTCTGGATGATCCACGGGCTTACACTATTCCCAAGTAACTCTGACAACCCTATCACGGAAATGCAGCAATCATTAAAACACCACCAATGAATTTATAAGACTAAATACAAATTACATTTACAATACATCACTTCATTATCATATGGTACCGAAACTGAGATCCTATCTGCTGATGTCTATGCTCAGGTGATCACCGCCGGAGTGTACGAAGACATTAAAAATAACCTTTACAAAAAACTTTGTAACCTATGAAATCAAGTATCGAAATAAGGTCTCTAAGTTTGTTTTACTTCAAAGATGGGGACACAAAGTAGTTACACTTCAATTATTTTACTTTGAGAGAAAGCAATGCAGAATATTCCAACAACAAAACGTCCAGAAGACGATAGTTCCCTCTAGACCAGTTATATTTAAACATAGACATACCAGCCATTGCTAAGATAGATATAAAGTGACCTTGTTCTTTTGCGAATTACCGACACGAAATCCCCTATTCATCATTATAAGAATGGTTAATCAACAAAAAACGCAACGACATAAACTTTTTTACAAAAGAAGAGAAAGGATCCACTCGGCCTACGTACTAATATGAATATGGGCCTGGACAGAGAAGTTCATTCATATGGATCATTTTGCCAATCGTTGGTATGAATCAGAACACCGACGTTACTGTAGAATTCCAACTATCCGTATAGCGAACTGGCTAGTGATGATCAAAAGTTATATACTGCCCTCTTATAGAGAGATCCAGACACTTAGTGGAAAGAATTCTGGGGAGAATTACATCTGCTACAAAAGAACCAACTCTATATCCGGAAACAGAAGCAATAAAGTTCCGAATAGCTGACTAGAAATGTATTATCAAATAGTTCAATGTTCTGAAAGTCGTTACTGTGGTAATCTTAGATTGCATGCGATTTTACACAACTTTAAATCTACACAGAGTGGGCCGGTGTGTCCTTGAATTATCACCTGTGATGAAATATATGAATATCCAGGTAATTTACCTCGAGGAATGACGAAAAAGTACAACTTACGTATGGAATAATAACAATATAATCTAAAATGTTTTTACATTTCACAGAGTCCACTGCCCGCTGAGTCTGCAAAATACACCCTCAGTTCGTATTCCAAACGGTTTTGGAGGAAAGATTATGTATTTTAGGTTCTAACACTCATGTGAACCCCACACAATTGCAATGTTTTCAAACCCTACGTTGTTTAGTATCTAGAAGCGACCAAAATGTGAAATTTTTGACTTCGTACGCCGAATAGTAATGGAAGAATCGATGTTTTATTTTAGGGATGGAATTTTTAAATATATTTCGTGTTTAATATTTAGGACATAAAAAACAACCTCCATGCAAAATATTAAGTGAAACATTTTCCGACTGATCAAAATGAAAGATAACAGTCTGACTGTACTAATAGCCCACCTGTCATGCTAAAAATACCTTTAACTATGAAGTATTAAACATGAATTACAATATTTTGGATACACGCTGCGTTAAAGAAATAAACTGGTGGTAACCTTTACTTTTCGCAGAAACGTTATTCTTGTGTCCTCAGACCTTCCGCGACTTAAGAAATATTCGAATTCAGTACACCGTTGCTGGGTTTAAGAAATGGTACTCTTATTGGCACAAGGTGGTTCGCTAAATGTCGACATATTACGCGAAAGGTGCATGTCACCATTTTGGTTACCAAAAATGTCAACGATGCTTTCTTGGCGGTGAGTAAGGGACTATAAATTGACAAGTGCATCAGACTAATACAAAAATCAGACAATATTCTTGATTTTAATTTTAATAATGTTCCCATCTGCCTGTCTGTCTGTTTGTCCCTCTACATTTTAAGTCCTCACCCCAGAGGCTGGCTGTATCCACAATACAGCACCGCCAAAGTTTATTCGATTACAGGAAAACGGCTAAAAACCATGGGGTGCCATAATGAGGCGTACAAAGCAAATCGGGAAATGAGGTATTTTCCATTGCTCTTCTCGCTATGTTAGTCTCTCTTACAGTAGTCTACACTATAATACAACATTATAATAGTCATTTGAGTTCACGCCTTTTTAAATAATATGCCAACAATAACTTATTCCCCATACATGGTGGCATATATTCAATCATCTTGTGATGAATAAGGATATCTCTCTAGCAATAAATATATGGCAATATTTAAATCAAAATATTAGATAATATATGACTGATATTTTCTGAAGAAGCTGGGAAAGATGTTTTTAAAACGTCAACATTTGATTGCAGTTTTGTCTCATTTCATCAGGCATAAACAGAAAATATTACCGTCTCTAAGTTTTGGGACGTGAAAGCATAAATTAAAATACAACAGCGCTTACACTTTTTGGTAATATTATTACAATAACGTCCGCAAGATGCATTCTTTCCTACGCTAATCATAAATTCTAATGAATAAGCTGAAATCCTTAAAACGGCTATTATTTGAAAATCATACACGTTTTAGTTTCATTTTTCCAATTATTTTCTGTTATGTAAGATATTCTGTTCATTTGTAAACTTTAGGGTTTGAAAATATCCGGTCATGAGTTCTACGAAATAATCTTACGGTATAACTAGATAATTTTGCGAGTATATTTTTCCTTCAACAGTATTGCACTTGTTTGAAATTTTGTTTGTGCGAGTTGTTTGTAGGTGGCCGTAGATCTTTTGCAAGCGGGAGGCGATATTGATTCCAATGTCGCACAAGCGGGAAAGTGGAAGGGGTAGACGTGTGGGGTGAGGGAGGCTTTAGGAATGTTGAATTCCATTGCCTCCGAACCGCAGATGCTTTAACACTGTGCTTGGCCGATAAAATAGCTTGCTATCGAACCGCATCTCCAATGGCAGGCCAGAGAAATACACCCTAGGAGTTTGCCTAAGTCCTTCCTAATGGTAGTTTGTAGTCGTGACGTCATTGATCACGGCTAACTGGTACGAACTGGCCATTGTCACAAGGAGAGAAGAAGTTGGAACCGAGAGGAAAGAGGTGTAGGGTGCAGCTGTAAATTGTTCTCCGGACATTGTTCTCTGTTTCGCTGTAGTGTTCGGCGATTTGTGTCGAGCTCTTTCAAGGAATTTCAACGACTCGAGTGAGGACGCTAAGTGCAGTAGTAACTCAAACGGTAATGTATGGCCTCCGACGCTTCGATTCTACTTTATCTTATTCGACTGCCTTTGTAAGCTTCCAGATACATGTCTGGCGGATTGAAGACTTTTATATTGATTCAGAGAATTGACAGAAACGAAAATACAACGTAAGTTCAACATTTGGCGTCAATAGTAAATATTAAATCGACTGATCGAGTAGTCACGGCGTGCTTGGGCGAGAAAGAAACAGGCACCATCTTATTTTAAATGATTGCACGATCCTGTGTAAATAATTTCGTAAATGACATATTTGCAGTTCAATATTTAAAAATGAAATGCAGTTGGGCATGTAGCATGTGCATTTATACGAGGCTCATTGTGTACGGTCTTGTGGATGTCTATCTGTTTCCGAAGATGACCCCGTCTTCTAGGCTACGTTTACAGGAGATGTGTATTCTCGCGAGTAATTGTTCTCACGAATTTGTTAGAATAGCTCCTCACATGTGCGTGGTTATAGTAAGCACGCTTTCTGACGAGCTCATTCTAATCTTAACTGAGCAAAACGGATGATATTGTTGATTCGTACTTTATGGAAAATTCTTAATTAAAATTTTTACTCATGAATGAACAAAATACTAAAATGTATTTCCCACTTCAAGATCAAGAAATTGAGAATAACATACGTCACTGCAGGACAAGGCCGTACCCAGAAATTTGTAAGGAGGGGATTGGATTTCGGAGGTGGAAGGAGGATTCCGAAAAGAAAGTTTAGTAACTTTTTTTTACTTTTAAAATATATTTTACAGAAAAAAAGTTTGAAATAGTTTTAGAGCAGTACCGGTACATGTTACAACTCAACGGGTGAAGTAGAAAGGTAAATTCGTAGAGGTCGGGAGGGCAGAAAACGCTCCAACACGTGCGTTCAGTGCAACACAAAGATTTCTTTCATTTGTTTAAAAATGGAGAGTACAATATAGTTCACTGTAAGTACTAAAAATATGTATAGGTTTGACTTATTTGTTTTTAAAACCTTTTACCGGCTTGATAACATGAAAATATGTCTATATGTTTATTGATATTGGTATCTGTGGTGTTCAAAATGTATTAAGAACATTAAAAAACAATCCGTATATCTTACCAAAATTATTATGTTTTCGGTTTGTTAACTATTTTCATAGAAAAATATTTAAAGATGGCACATTTTTATACATTAAATCCAATTGTTTATTTTGTAAATTCTATTTTGTAATATTTCCAATTTTGTGTAGGCTATATCAAATCCCGCATATGCTATTTAAATTTCTCAACATGACTTTTCTGAGGAGGTTTGAACCCCCTAACCTCTCCCCTGGGTACGGCGTTGCTTCTAGATCTACTGAATCAATATAAAAAGCTTTGTGAGTATTTTTATGTCACCATAAGCATTCTACTATATTCTCAAAGAAAGTGAAGAAAGTATATATCCGAGCACTCAAACGTATGTGCCTGCATTTTATTTTCAAAATTCTCATTCAATTAATTTCAACAAAAGTCTGATATTGGATATGTATTGTCGTCGATCGCGGTCACCCAAGATGTGAATTCCACATGTTTGCTTACAAATAAGTAAACTTGTTAATATACTCGCGGTCTAGAAAGCCAAAAATAATGGCCGAGAAGATTCATCGTGCTTGCGACATGACACATCATAATCTGCAGGTCTTCGGGCTGAACATCGATCTCTTGGTAGGCCATGGCCCTTGGGGGTTGTTGCGCCATTGGGCTTCGTTTGGTTTTTTTTAATATAATGCTTCAACATTTATTTCATTTAATGTACTGGTGATTTCTTACAAGCATAATACTTTCTTCTTTCATAAAGATGAAAAATGCTGTTGCTTATTGGGATTACGACTGGAGAAATATGCAGCCAGGTCATTTGCTTGACTCTCAGCTGTTTCTGTATATTCCCAAGACGTGTATACCAATACAACTAATTAATCGGTTATAGGTTTCCCACTTCTCACTGATGAACCCCGGAGCGCTTCTATTACATGACCTTAAATTTATGAACAACAACTCGACAAAAAATAGCTGCAGTCTGGCGAAAGTTTTCTTTATGTGGTATTTCCGTACGGTACGCAAAAATTTTATTGGAAAATTGTAATCTGCATCTTTGTTATAACGTTTTCCTTTTTTAACATGCCATTTTCCTTTTGAATTCCCGAAGCTCACACTGTTCTCTTACTAAAAGTTTTGATTTACTTTAGATTTGCTTGTTGTAGGTTTGAAACGTGTCAGCCGGAGGTCTAGTCAGTATATCAGTGTCGTGAACCTATGACTGTGAAACCTTTCCCAGTTAGTCTTATATTTTATTTTGAATAGAGACCAATATCGCGTTGGTTTATTTTCTGTCATACTCGTTGCATAAAATTTATTCAGTGTGTTTTCGCAACTATTTCGCTTGCCTGAAATACTACTCTGCATTTTTCTCGGAACGAATTGATATGTTAAGAAAGTCATATTTCTGAAATAAGGCCACGTCGAATCTTTAATTGCTTCCTCTTCCCCTACGCAACGTTTTTCCGGAGCTCACTTAATTCCTTTCGAAAACTGCCCCACGACCCTCCCCAATTGCTTTCAATTGTAATTTACGTCATGAAATATGGTACACAAAAATGACATTATATTGGAATCGATTCCTTACAGTTTAAATGAAAATAAAATACAAATATACTATGTTTTCTTAAAGAGTATGTTAATTTTATTAGTGTACTAATTTCCATGTTAGCTACAGTTGAGCATTTTGAACTATGCGAAGGTGGAGTGATATTAAGATCAAGGTCAAGCAAGTAATTATCTCCGCTTGTAATACATAAACACGTGTTACGAAGTTGTGTTATAGACACAATTCTAAGTGAATGATTCTAAGTGCAATTGCGTAACTTAGATTTAAATAACTGACACCTTTAACTTCGATTATATTAAGAAAAATGAAAGTATGGATAATTAACCATGCACAATATTAGATTTATTCCCACTTCTTTATGCAATTTATTTTGAATGAATATATTTAATTTGACGGATGGCAAAAAGTATGTCATATTCAATTTATTGACATTGTTATCCGCAGGAAATAAGTTTTGAGAAATGAATAAGGATAGCGGTGATAAAATGTGTTTAAAGAAAGTACGGTAATATTTTATTGTAATACCATAATGTTGTATATGACATAAGATATGAAAAATAACATGTCATCATACTAATATAATTAGTTTCTTTTGTTACAGGTTTCCCTCTACTGGAATGTCATTTCGAGCACTTCATTTCTCATTCAGCATTTCGGATACTGCCATACGATAGATAATTTGTAACACTTCTTTCGATATGGAATTGTTTCCTCGAAAAGAATACGTCCTTTCTTTAACAAAAATTTAAAACTATCGCAAGTGACTACTTAAATAAAGGAATTTTTCAACTGTGTTGGCTTCATAGACGGAAAACAGGTTTGAACTGAGTATTCTCAGAATTTTAATCGATTGCATTGCAAGGTGTAGCCAACGCAACTTTCAGATTCATAACTATTGATGCTGCTGAACACTGTAAGCAAAGACATGGAGGAATGCTTTTTCTTTCTTTCAATTGTTTATAAACATATGGAATGTAATACTTTAACGTTCCAAGCAATTAATGTATTCCATCTACCGATATTTATGCTAGGTGATGAAGTATATACGCTGAAGCCATATTTATTAAAACCACTCTCCCGACAAAACCTTACAGAGGGTAAACGGAGTTTCAATAATGGATTGTCCAGAGCTCGACGCTGCATTGAATACGTATTCGGTATATTAATTGCTAACTATAAATGTTTAAAATCTGAATTACAAGCACACACAACACAAAATGTTTGTCATACCCACGTGTGTTATTTAACTGTATTACTATCTTGGCCTGCCCTATTCATGCCAGAAATACAAACCCGTACGATGTTTGTTATTACTCAAAACTGCATATACCAACAACAGCCAGAACGCCACACACAAATAGGAGGCAGTATTGCGGTTGAAGTTACAACACTAGTGTGGAAGCATTAGTGTTGTGTTCTAAGCAGTGCAGTGAGAACCCAGGATGGCATGACGTGCAATATCGACATGTGAACGCGTACGCATACTCACATTATGTCAAGAAGTGTGGTCGCTAAGGGCAGTTGCTGGACGAGTGGCCGTAATCAAAGTGATGTGGTTTGAAAACAAGTGGTACTGAGAACTTTTTCAGTGCTCATGCAGTTTAATACGGTAGAATTGAACGATAAGTCACAAATTCACTGAAAGAGTAGTGCCCTTAATTTTTTATTTCATTATGTGGTATGTGCGGCAAATTGACAGGATACCAACGGCGCCGAGTGTCTAGGGAGAGGATTATGAAAGTGTATTTCTGTTAGGAGAGAAAGGATTGGGAGACGTTGATCAGCCAGAGCAATCTCGACGAAGTTATATTTGAAGCCAAGGAAGAACTCCGGCAGGACAATGGCATGCTAACGGCCACGCTACCTGGTGCATGGGGTGAAGCTAGCTGTGGGAAGACGTAGACAGTGAGTGACTATATTTCGAAGAAAACGACAGAGACGCTGTTAAATCAAACCAATGGAAAGATAGCATCATGCTAGTGTTTGAAAATAATTGGACCAGGTTAAACTTGGTGCCCCAACCGAGCGTTAAGTGACGACAGTGTGTGAATTAATAACGGCTCTAACACGAGGCAAGAGAGTGTCTTATATCTTATATTTTCGCATTGAACGAGGGAGTGTCGTATTTTGTCTTTGCGTCTTTACGTCGAGTGTCTTAATTCTGTGGTGACTTGGAGTTAAACATTGATCTTTGTATTAGGAATCATGACCGCATTTATTATCGATAAATGTCTTTATCATGTGAGTTATAGAACATTTAACATTGAGTTGTGACAGGAAAAACTATTAGGGGAGCAACTTCTACATAAAACCTGTAACAATGGATAGGATAATGTATTTGGGCATCCCTACTTTGTTCAGAGATTAGAGTTCAGAGTTCAGAGATTGTTAGTAAGAGACAGGATAGTCACTCATGAACGAATAGTTGGAACATTTTTTATCAATTCTTGAGGAGAGAAGAGATTATTAAGAATTAAATTACATTTTAAGAAGAGAGATGAACTCTATAGTCTCGGAGATTCTGTGGCACACTCAGTGGAAATCGGGCTAAACAAGGAGTCTGGTTTGTTAGTGACAGGAAGATGAGAAGCAGACATAAACAAGGAACTTGTATTGGGGACCAGGACGAAACTAGGTCATTGGGCCACATGATTGGCAGATCGGAGCGCGTTAGTGATTACATAAGTGTAACAGAAGTGTAGAGTCAGCTGTATGAATAACTGGTTCGGTGTTCGCATGCGCGGTCAGTCATTCAAAGAACTATCTGAACGAGTTTTGCTCATAAAACAGGCAGACGTGGAGCAGGTGGGATTCCTTCATCTTACGTTCAGATACTACGATAGTGATGGCTAGCCACTAAAACTATCGGCTTGTCTGACCGAAGGTGCAGTGGCCAAATACGAGGATGTGTACTCAATTGAATAAGTTTAATAGGGTGCACTTAAATAGTCGTAAAGAGAATGCAATAATTTAACACGATGATTTCCTAAATTTTTATTAAAATAAATAATGATTTCCTAATTTCTTTGTAAATATTGTAAAGTAAATAATGACTAGTGCATGAGGTCATTTAGTTTGTAATTTCCATTTAAACCAAGTAGGTTAGCTTCATTTTCAATCGAATACTTAGATTTGTATACTTTGCCATTATATCTTGTTTGTTGTGGAGATGCTTTGGACATCTCGGGAATTAATGTCAATGTAATAGGAAAAAGTTCGAGTAAAATGCTATATATTAAACTCAGTAAAGTAATGAGAGAAATTTATAAGGGCGAACATGCAGTCAAAATTTACCATGCATGCGTATGAGAGAGGTAAATTTCCGAGGGATCGCATGTTCGACGCCAGGACAGGACCGCCAAGATTTCTGTAAAAGTGTTGTATGGATATGCATGTTCTTTTCGTGGAAATTCAAGCACCAAAAATTGGTAGTGCCTTACGCCGATTTCAAACCTATATAAATAAAATCGTAACGACCGAGTGTCTGTACATTCACTATTTCCGTACATTTATCCGTTTCTTATCACTTGAAAACTATTGAATATATTTCAAACAAACTTTATAATTAGCATCCACCTGTCCAGAGGTAAGTTTTAAGGTCCATGCCATTTCAAATTCCAGGAATGGACGGGGTGTTTATGGGGAACCGAAACAGTGAATTTACTCCCACACAATATGTACAATACCAATCTGGCTGGAAACCGTCCAACGCTGATGGAAATTAATTGAAAATCTTTTTCTTCTCATGTTAATTTTTCGACAGGAGGATTTATAAGGGAGATATCATGAACGGTTTTTTTTTTTTTTGCAGGCTAAGTCCAGCGGATATAGCCCAAAAGGTGTTGTACGTGGAGCAAATTATTTATCTATTGTATATATATAAATAAAATCGTAACGACCATGTGTCTGTGCGTTGACTATCTTGGCGAAATTTTCGTGCAGTTATCCCTTAAGGGGTAATAATGACAATCTACATAATGTTTAGCTAATATTTCCTGAAAGTCCTAAATTTTACTCCCGCCCCCCTCATCCAAAATCATGATTGCGGCACAATCTGACAGACGAGCCAGAAAATTTAAATTAAATAAAATTATTATAAGTTCTAGCTTATAACCGACGGAAAATTTCCAATATCTTTAAATTTTTCACCTTTTATTCCCGATTAATATCGAAATAAAGAGGTAATTTTAATAACAGTGCAGACCTTCGTTTTGAGACATTTCGCGGCTAAGCGGTAAGTCGTATCACAAAACGGATGGCACAATCTCCGTTCAATTTGGAGTGATCTACAATTTTGGTCCCTTGACGTTTCGTCGAATCTCTATTCCTTATGTTAGATTTGTCTCCATTTCTCGATTATACCTACATTTTGCTCTTTGTAATCACTTATATGAAAGATAAAATCGTCTAGTTCTACACGAAATTTGGCCCACCCAGTATCCATACGTGAGCCAAATTTTATATTTGCAGCTGTCACATTAGTACCCAAAAGTAATGCACTGTGAGAAAACTTTACCCAAAATTACACCCTAATCAACGTTTCTAACTCAATTTTACCCATAAATAGTTCGAACAGGAGAAAATATCTTAAGACCAGGCATTTACACCGCTAAATATCGCGTCTTATAATACAATCCGTGTGTCCATATGATGTATCGTTTAGCAGCAGTTAATCTTTAAATGAAGGTTTGCAATATTGTAAACATGCATATACTTCGTATATAGATCTACATATATTCATTGAAGTCGATTTGTAGCGATGTAGAAAGGGTGTATTTGCCATTAAAATTAATATTTAAATCGATAGTGACTTTCAGCACGAGGGCGTCTGCTATTGTAATCATTACTCTCCACATCGACTTTGACTGCCAGTAGAAATGGGATCCTTTTAAACTCCTTTGTAACTAGCATTAGTTAGGAGGGACTATCAATGTAATTAATAATTCCTTTCTCGATCTGACAGGCAGAAGTCAAGATACGTGCAATTTTGTTCAAAACTCCCCTAACCGTTTGTGTTTGGGAGTAGACAAGTGTGCCCTCAATTACAAAAAAATAATTACCCATGTAAAATATGACTGGCATTAGGCATATTGGCCTTGCTATTACAATGTAGACTTAGCAACTCGGTGTGACCGTCATTAAGAAAATGGGCCTGTCATTATAATGATAAGAGCACAACTCAGTTTGACTGGCAGTAGGAAACGTGCCTGCTATATAATAAAATCTTCTCAACTGTAATCTGTCTGGTAGCAGGAAAGTGGCTGCCATGTAACGAAGACTCCCCAAATTGATTGTGACCACGCAGTAGGTAATGGGACCTCCCATTATAATGAAAACTTACCTGCTCGATTGTGAATGGCAGTAGGCAAGTGAGCTTGCCGTTATCATCTCAACGCCGTAACTCGCACCTTATATTGGAAACAACGTATGGGAACCTCCCCCTGCTGTTCCTGGATAAAACTGAGAGACATGCAATTTTTTAAAAAAAAATCTTATTCACTGCATGCACAGTAATTTACTTCTATATTCGTATACATCTGCCTGCTGCCATTTCTTGATGGATGCAGTACTTTGGCATTCATCTCGTGGCACTGATCAGAGTAAAGTGTAGCTTCCACCGAAGTCCCAATCTCATCCATGGCTGTGACAATATGTAAGCTGCTGGGGTATGGGTGATGCTGATTAATGACATTCAGAGCACGGCCAGTGTGTTTGAGTGTTATGAAAGGTGTTGCTCAAAGTGTCAGTAGTGCTGCAGTAGCACTTTCTGGTCCAGTAGGGAAAGCAATGGCAAAGTACCTCACTCCTCATCTTGCGTAGTACGTCTCATTTTGGTGCTACCATTGGTTTTTGCAGTTTACTTATAACCGCATAACCTTTGGTGCTGCTATTTGAGGTTCCAACCAGCCTCTGGGCTGATGATCTAACACAGACATCCGTATACAATGTAGAAAACCGTAGCGAAAGCACAGGTAAATTTGCTAGTTAATAAATATGTGTTTTGTATTGTTGTATTCATAGTGCTGTCATAATTTTCAGTGGAGGAATAGTTTATGAATCCGCGGGATCTCTATTCCAAAGCATCTGATTATTCAGGGGTTAACTGAATTTTAAGTCATCAAATGGATATTTATGATGATATGGAAGTGCTCAGTAATGTTGGAAAATTAGTTTAGTAATATTCTGAATTTATTACGTCAACTTGCGTTTACAAAGGCTAAGTTGCAGTTATCAAGATTTAATGAAATCAATGTAGGTTCATCAACATGATTGTATACATTCCAATGCAAGCGATTATGATCTTCATGAGACATTCAAAGATATCACTGGGAGAATCGGACGTGATGAGGCGTCATCAATTGGTTATCACTAAAAAATTTAGGATGTGGAATTATTTGAATCTGTGATGAAGGAGAATATGTTTCCCCCATTAATGGTCAGTGATACTGTATGTTCGTGTATACTTTGTGATAGACTTGCCTTAGTTAAGTAATCTGCATCACCGTCATGTCAGCTTGGATCCGCTGGAGGCCAGAGTGTCATTATTTTATTCATTTGGGGATTGGAATCCCAGGTTTATGTAGCTGCATATGAAGCGTTGATCACCAAGTTGTTTGTTCGGCCGTAGAATTGTCCGGCAATGGTCATATTTGTCTACCAAGTAGGGTTTTGGTTTAAAGCGACTTGTTGTTATACTTCACCCACGATCCTAGAAGCATGTTTGATGATTCATTAGTGCAGTATTCGTAATTTTATTCGTTTTAACTCAGTAAGGATTCAATTGTAGAATGTTACTCCGTGTATCCTGTCAATTATTTAAGGAAACAACGTTGGATTTATGATTGGATTTAAATCGGCAGGGTGTGACATTATTTCGGGTGTCATTTAGTTCAGGAAACAATGTCAAAATTATGACTCCATTGAATTGCACAGTGTGTTATTTATTTCGAATGTCATACCTTTTAATGCAGAGAATAACGTTGTTGGGGATAGGTTTTAATCTGTTTAGTTTCAAGTAAAACTGATATCTTTGTTCATGTGAATGCTGCATGCTTTATTGCGTTTGGAAAAGTTTACAACATGTGTGCAATTATTTCCTAGATTACTCATTTCATAAGTAATTTTGTTGTATGTGGTTCCAATCCACCAATGATATATGTATTTGTTTACTCCAGCGGGAGTTCTTAATTTTTGCACTCACTATCCCACGTAGGCAGTTGTGTACAGTTACTTTTAGGAATTTCCCACATCGATTACGTAGGTTTAAGTCTAACGTTGCACTGAGATGTCATGCGCAGACATGGAATGCTTAAATAATGTAAACAGGTTCCAGCCGTAACAGTGTTATCATTTAAACCCAATTTATTCAATTATAATTGCGTCTATCGGCGCATAATATGCTTGCTTCAAATGAACTCCATCAAGAGATATTATCTGAAGGCGGTTTTTATACGCGTATTTGGTGTTCTGATCCAGTTGCATTATATGTTTTAGTTTATAAATATTTTCCTTAATCTGACATCGTGGTCCACCTATAATTTATTATAACAGTGTCCTTGTCTTGCCCATACGGTTAAGAATATATGTTCCCCATCACTTAAGATGTAATTTAAGTTAGGAAGATGTTCTTTGCCACGGAATGAGCACGCCTTGGGATCCGCTGAGTACCTTGGAGCATTACCGATGTGGTACTTATACATAGACAATACATGAAGACAAATAACTGTTGTGAGTTGCATCGCACAGGTCACCCATGCACTATGACTGAAGTCGATGACCTTTACCTTCGAACTTCAGCTCGGAGGAGCCGTGAACACAATGCCACTATGCTGAGTCGTGATCTTCAGGCAGCCACACGATGCCGTGTTCCAACTCAAGCTGCGATAGACAGATTTTCTGAGGTACAACTTGCCCCTCGTCGCGAATGGTGAGACCCAACTTTCAAACTTAGACATCACAGAATGTCGTACAGATGGGCCCAACATTATACTGAATTGTCTTTTCATAATTAGCAAGAAGTTATTTTCACTGACGAGTGTTGCATAAGCCTTGTTCCTAGCGATCGTCGGCAACGTATTTGGAGGGAATCTGGTCAGACTTCAAGTCTCAGACACACTGTCCAGTACGTGAAGCAAGATTATGATTCCCGGACATTCAGGGGTGTCATTGCGGGAAGGCAGCGTGCACCACTCCTAGTCATGAAAGTTAATGCCATGGATGTACAATACAGTGATGATATCCACCGACACATTGTGACATCATATCGCCATCATTTTGGAGGAGATTTTGTTTTAATGAACGATAATGCGTGAATCTGTAGCGCGGCTCTCGTCAGTGACATTTCGTGTTCACGATATCGCTCGACTAGAGTGGACACCGGTTTTAACGGACATGAAACCTTGGATAAATTAAAGAATTCTGTTTATGATAAAACAGCTCACCAACCACTCTGTGAGATGTACGCCGAATCACCATTTGGGAGGGGGACAATTTGGACCAACTTTACCTTGATGTACTAGTATATATGCAAAGTATGATTTATGCCAAGTCGAATTCAGACTGAATGAATGCAAAAGGACATGTTAACCGACATTAAAAATACCGGTGTTTGCTGTATTCAGTAACTTGATTTAAGAAAACAAAACTTGCATGTTTTCACAGACACTCATTTCTTGTTTTTGGAATATACATAAAGCTGCTCTCGTTTATTTGTAAAGAGTCAGGAACTCTTTTGTCTGAGGAGATGCAAAACTAATCTTGATGTGTGTAAATCTGGAGAAAGTTGATTTGATCGCATTAATAGATTATGCCACGTGATCTGTAGTGGTAGAAAGCTCAACGAAAGGTTACAGTGGACGCCATAAACTACGATGAATATTCTGGCACGGATATACATTTTCTGCCAGTATTTTTAAATATTTTTCTAATACTTCGATTTTATACCAGACAGAATAAATAATAGCCTATGTTGGGTTCAGTTTAATTTTTTCTCATTCGTCTGTTACAGCATCTGGAGAAAATGGATGTGGGTATTTTCATGCAGTCTGATGTATGAGTTTGGGATAAAGGCGAATGGGATCTCAGCTATATGTTGTAACTGTCGTAGTCGATGATTACATTTTTCACCCGATACCTCCATTTTTACTCGTAGTTGGGCAACCTAGTTAGACGAAATGGAGTCGCTCAGCGGATACCTCAGGGTTTTCTAATGGCAAGTAAGACATGTAATCTTACTATAGAATACGCTTTACGTGAGTTCAAGAGAATCCCAACTCACGGGTGACACCTACAGACACTCATGACATCATAATAATAATAATCGTCGACAACTTTATCTGAATTATTGACTTCGAGAGAACTTGCCATGTTTAAATGGAACACTTAATTACTCAGTACCTCACTTAGCTATCCACTAACTTACGAACTAGACAGTTATGGAAGAATTCATGACACAAGCAATTATAGAAAATAAATATTTATTGATAAAATATTGAATTATTAAATTAGCATATTATTCGAGGCATTATTTAAAATTTCGTAAAATAAGTATGGATAATGTGTCAGCGCTGGCTCGTAAAAACGAAAATAATATCTAGTATTTAAATTATGAAGATCAGTTCCTTTGTGAAGTAAAAGCTAAGTATTTACACATTTACAATAGATCACTGGACATCTGAGGTCCACGTTGCAGTTGAGACGTAAGTGTAATATCAACACAATTAACTTGTTACGATAGTTCATTTCCTTTAGTCTGATTAAACAAGTCTCACTTAGACACAATGTTAAGCCGAAATGTATCTCAAATCCAGCAATAAGTTAAGCCTGAACAATTCTGAATACATCTAAAATAAACTGAATAGATCGAAATAAATCTGAGTAAATCAAAATAGATCTGAGTAAATCAAAATAGATCTGAATAAAATCCGAAGTCATGATTTTGTTGCTACGTTCTCGTAGTGCATGGATAACTACTTACGAACTAAGGCATTCGTTCCTAGTGCCTGATAAATACGGCTCCTACTCTAGCCTTTCCCTAGCTGTAGTTCGTTTAAAAAATGTACGTTCAAACGGAAAATATTAATCGATCTAGCTATCTAACTAATTTCAACATAATACTTGGCTGTCATACACATGTCCTTTTAGGTTCAATGTCCCTTTCTTTCGTTATATTCCAATAACATTCAACTTCAATGCAAGTTACTTTATTCTTACACAATTACTATGGAAGCGCTATGCCGCGAGGTTCAGAAACATACTCTCATATACATCGGTGTCGTAAATGCATTTGGTTAAATACTGCTATTCAAAGTATCGTAACATCCCGATGTTCATTACAACTCATCTACATTGACATACGATTACGTCACGAGCATACATCTACAATAGTAAATCCTGTTCATACCTTGGCTTGGGTCGCTCCAGCGGTGTGGGCAATCTTACGTAAACGAATCATAAAAATAAACTTGTAGTGTGGCATATCTTATCTTGCAGGTACTCGATGGTCCCTGCATCGTGAGAGTAAAACTTCTCATATCACTATATATAACTCGAACCTTTCATCCAATTAGCATAATCGTATCCTTATTACAACATCCATCTAATATATATTAATATCGTAGCCTCAATAATCACTCATCGCGTTCCCACATTCACGACTATGTCAAATTACCACACTGTTTCTTAAGACAACATTAAAAGTCGCTCTTTCTCATAACCTATGACTGAGTTCAATGCCCTTTCTATGAAGCAAACAATGCGTAATTCCATTTGTTTATTTTTACACCGCGCACAACCAATCCTGACGTCAACTTGTAACATTACCTCTATGAAATCTCTATAATCTCCCAGTATGTCATTATAATCAGCTGTATCCACACTTCTCTTTCAAACCTCAAGCTTCATACTAGTATTTTGGTCGATATACGTTGATGTATATATCCATTACATCAGAAACTACTGCTATATTGCTAAATCATGTAACTACGAACTTAAATATCTCACACTTCGTTGGTAACTTTCACTTGCATTGCTTATGTATCGGTCTACAATTAGCCCATCGGCACATACCTAAGGTACATGTGTAGGCAAACCAAAAATTATGCGATAAAATATTGTGAATAACTTAGCTCGCTCATGGTTGTCCCTGGTCCAGCTGTTCCGTTCCCAAATGGATGTAGTTGGGTCTTCGGTTAGGTCATGGGTTGGACATCTGGTACATCATCCGCTTCTTCGTTTTGGAAGTACTGTCTGGACTCCCGTCGCCTTCCTCGTCATGGCTCGGTCGGATGGTTTCCCGTCGCCTTCTTCAGCATGGCTCGGTCGTATAGTAAGATGTACTGTTCCCAGGTTGGTCCATCATGTGTATTTAGCACATCATCCTCATGGTCTTCTTGTCAGTCTCTAAATTGATGATTATAATGCAGTGTACAGCCATTATACAGTTCTTTTTTTGACGTCTGTAATCCTTATTTTTTTTTTCTTAGTGGCTCTCCGACGTATCCGCGATTTCGTTGGTAATGAATTCAGTGCGTCTATTCTCTGTCTGCACTTCTTGTAGATCTCGACGAAAACTTATTTTTTTATCCCGTTTCAACCGTTGGAGATATTTCTCTTCTTATATGTGATCCTTTGATTCTCCTAAAAGAATTATACCGGAGACGGTAATTGCGTCCTCTCTCTACGTTGTGAAAATTCAAGATGAAGTTTTTTAATAATCAAGTTTTTTCTATTTTTTAAAAAACAATACAGTAGACCGTCCACTGTCCGTTTCACCCTGAATACTAGACCATTCCATGACGTGTATGACCCTCTGTGTCATCACAACAGGTGTCTATTCCTTGCTTGGTATAGATTACATGGCCCATACCTTCAGTCGGCGCCATTTTGAAAACTGTCGCGAAGGTGTGAACGGACACAATGTTGTTCAACAAAATTTGGCATACGGGTGGGCTTCATAGGGAGCCTAGAAAATAAAACTCGAGACAACTTCTTTGTCATAGTTTTGAATATTGATCTTATAGTTGGACTGTACACCATAAGGAATAAAAACAAATATATGAAAGTGCACTGGGCCAGAGAGAGCCAAGAAACCAGTACGTCACGACACGCTGCTGATAGTTAGAGGCTGCTCACTTACGTGCCTCAAAATCTCAGGATGAACATGAGAGGTTAAGAGAAATGTAATCATACATACACTTCATGATAGTTCCCAAAATGGCGGGTACAACAGCTAGTAAGGTAAAGTAAGGGTGCATTCTTCCCAAAGGCAAATCCGAACCTCCGCAGAGGTGTGCCTGAGCCGGAGTTTACGTACGGTCGGGGGAAGAGCTAGTGTAATACAAAATTATCGAGTACTGCGAGTCAGTGATATCTTTTACATTTTTCGTATATGTTCACTGGTTTTCAGTCCTCGAAACCACAGCTCATTACCTTCTAATACGGGTTTTACTTTCATTCTGAAGAATATGAGGACGCAATGGGCGCAGTGGGATCATCACTGCCTTCTCAGAAAGATCACCTCTCGTCGACTCCCAGTTAGTGAATGTGCTTGAAATTAAAAGTCACGTTCCCGTGGTTTGGATGGCACGTACTCCTGTAGATCCCACGACTATGTTTAAAACATGAATATTCAAGTACCAGTAAAACAAAAAGTTTGCTTGCTTTACTGATACAACTAATTCTAATTGGAATTTACAGCGTGATCTTAGCGATCACATATCGCAACCGTATGTTAATTTAATCCCTCCAATGCATTTATGAATGAATCTCAACCTCCAGAAAATTTCTTGGATTATCTAAAAAACATATTTATTTACTACAATGATAATAACAAGCGTAAATGATTCAGTATTCAAATATAATTGCACGTCCTTCCACAAAATTATTTTAAGCTGTAATTCGTACGAAAAATTATACAAATATCAAATGAATTTCAGCAACTTGAATGTAAGTACTTACTTTGGAATATCTTCCTCTCGCGTCATTTACGCTGGAGTTTCAGAATAAGACCTCAGAGATTTTACTGTAATCTGTTGACATTATACCATATTAGGGTTCAATAGAGACAATAATGAAAGCTATATATTCACGTCAATCTTTCATATCCGTGACACCGCGTGACATATGCAATCTGAACCCCGTTTCACTGGGCAAGGATTAAAGTACACTATCGGTCTGTTTACCCTCATTGGCTTTTTAACATATACATCAAAAATGCCCGACTGGTGGTCTCAATCGTCATTAGGGTCTAACACCATGTTTCGAGTACCGTTGGTGAATAAATTATTCAAAATCTGTATATTGGCTGGCAAGGTAGGAGAGGTAGTGGTAAACATTCTTAATTCCTAGATTGTGTGCCAGATGTCTCTCTCCACAATGCTCTCATATCGAGGCAGGGCGTATTACACTGTGATTAATCCGTCGGATGGGGATGTCAAGCTTTGAACTGACCACTCGGTATTATTTAGCAGGGGTAGGCTACGTACCTTTACTACGAACAAATTGCTAATGTGCCAATTTTCGATTCTTATTTTCCCAACACTGTGCTCATAGCAAAGCAGGAGCTCAGATCCCTGTACATTCAGAATAGGCACAGAGCAACAATCCCTCGAGACGATTTAACTCCATCAGATAAAACACTTCCATTTCCCTTTAAGTGGCACCAATTCGCTTGGCATTTTATATCACAATCAATAAAGCTCAAGGGGAAACACTGGAACCTGCAGCTTTCAATTTATCTCAGCCACTTGTCAGCCATGGCATATGTTGCAACGTCATGAGTGCGAACTTTTGACGTCCTTAAAGTTCTAATACTTCCCTAAAAGTAATTGTACAAATAATGTCTTATATATGGAAATCCTTCAATAAATATTTACCTCTCAGGCCGTCATGTTTTGACGGGTTTCAACTAAATAGTATTATTAATTTTATTATTATTATTATTATTATTATTATTTTGTTTTGTTTGTTTTTACGTCCCACTAACTACTCCTACGTTTTTTCGGAGAAGTCGTTGTGCCGCAATTTTCTCCCGCAGGAGTTCTTTGACGTGCCAGGAAATCTACTGACATGAGGTTGACGTATTTCAACACATTCAAACACCATTGGACTGTGCCAGGATCGAACCTGCCAACTTGAACTGAGAAAGCCAGCACTCTATCGTCTAAGCTACTAAGCCGTGCAAGTCAATCCTCATTTAAGTTATCAAGACACGGTATAACGGTCATAGTTCAGCAGAAGTTTCCAAGAAGAGCTACTCATTATAATGAAGATGTGTATTTTATCTGACATAGACCATGCTGGGGAATTAATTAACGAGCTCGTCTGGAAGAATTTAGTCTCAATCCGTAAGCACTTTCTAAGGTTCTGGAGGAAATAATGCAGAAACAAAATTTTAAACACTTCAAAAATCATTCTTTAGTCGAGCCTGGTTTTACGAAAGGACAAAGTACTGCAACAACTCTAATCAACATTACGTATGGCATTAGACGGGCAATGGAAGAACGAAAATTGTGTACACTTAACCTTCTAGACTTTAACAGTGCTCTTGCCACTGTTAATGTAGACATACTGTTAGCTAAATTAAAAAGAAACTTCGTACGGCTGCTTCTCATATTAAGCTCTTGGGTTCATACCTAAAAGATAGACGATGATGAGTTTTATCAAACATGACGACCACAGAA
Source organism: Anabrus simplex (assembly GCF_040414725.1). Classification (NCBI taxonomy): domain Eukaryota; kingdom Metazoa; phylum Arthropoda; class Insecta; order Orthoptera; family Tettigoniidae; genus Anabrus; species Anabrus simplex. Next base: position 1,396,614,453 of record NC_090265.1, read on the forward strand.
TTTAAGACTAAGACATTTGGCGTCCCTGAATGGTATGCTCTTGGATCTATATTAATCTTAATATATATTAATGACATTTCTTCTCAGCTGAGTGGCTGCACTTGTATGCCGATGACCTTCAAATGTGCTCAAGCATTGTAGTCTCTGCCGTGGGCAATAAAATCCGCCAAAGGAACTCGATTTGAAACACAATAAGCTCCTAAGCAAAAGATAACTGCCTATTAATTAAACAAAATGCAATGCAAGCAATCATAATAAGATAGCCTAAGCTTTTAAATATCCTAAACATCACACATCTGCCTACCCTGATGCTCTGTGGTAAAGCTACACCTTTACAAATGTATGTTAAAAACACACGTGTCGTCATGAATGACGCATTTAACTGGAATGATCATATAATAAGTGTCTAGAGAAAAGAATATGCATCTCTTTATGCCCCTGAGCAATCCATTCTCCCAAATAGTATGCAGTTTTGTCCGACTTATTCAAACAGTCGTTTCTCCAGTAATTTATTACTGTCATGTTTTACCGATACAAATGCAGAACAAACAATGAAACTTCAGAAATCAACGAACTCGTGCATATCTATATTTTCTTTGAACTTAAGGATACATATTTTTCCTTATTATGACACGCTATCCTGGCTGAAAATTGATAAACTGATTAATCTACACACTTCAACTTCTGAATGAATCCATACGTGAATACATATCCTCAAATTTTAAATTTCTCTCCTTTATCAATGGACATAATACCAGATTGCATTCTACCCTTATGATAGCCTTTAATCAATCATAAGTAAATAGCCGCTCCTTCCAGGTGTCTGGGGCAAGGCTATGGATCTACCTCCCTGTTAAAATACGAATTGCAGTGCAATAATCTCATTTAAGCCGTCTTGTCGAGATTTCCTCTCAATTAAGTGAAGAGCTTATATGAACGTTGGAGTGAATGAGAACAAGTATGAGATAGAGCTATTGTTAGGTTATGTAGAGAGAGTACACAATGATTAACAAAATAACTATTGTAATGCTATTTTATTCCATTAATTTGCAGTTAATTAAGTAGTTTCTAGATACTGCAAATAGTCTTAATAACTTGCAAATTATGTCACTCTGTGATGTATGATGTGTTTAAATATAAGGGAGGTCCATGACTCCTATCTTTGCTACATATAAAGGCAGAAAATAAAATAAATAATAATAGATAGGTTACTTTTTCACCTCGTACATCTCAAGTGATTCCTACAAATCAACCTCGTAAGTCAGCACAAACATTCAAAGAATGAGCTTGTCTAGGTTTTAACATTACCTGGCGAGAACATATGCAGGCGTTTGAGAGAAGAATCATAATATATCAGTCGTTGGCTAATAGAACGCTCAACCAGATGTTCTTCTTATTCAATCGATCTTCAGTCATTCAGCACTGAACTGCATTTAGGGTTGCCAACCAGGTGGCAGAATCCCTAACAGTTCTTTACCTAGCCTTTTCTTAATTTCTCTTCCTATAAAAATGAACATTTGCCCCAATTTTTTCCCTTGAAATCCAAACTTATCTTCATGTTATGATATTTTATACATTTAAAAGCTCTACCCAAGCTTAAACGTGTACTATTGTCATTCCGAGCCATCTCTCTAATGACACCTCGAAACATTCCGCTTAGTCGTGCAGCTCGTCTCCTTATTTTTAAGTCTTCCCGGTCCAATGATTGCAACATTTGCGTAACACTAATCTTTTCTCTGAAATCGCCAAGAATAAATCGCGCTGTTTTCCTAGACTAACTAGGTGGATGAAGAACCTACTATCCTTTACACTGACTTCAGGATATCACTCGAATTGGCCAGATGATTAGAACAATGACGTTAGAAAAATTTGTTGAAAGGTTCAGTCTTCATGGTTGACTAGGCATGTAGTTTTGTCAGCCTTGGAAATTTGAATCTCTACAGCAAAGGACATTATGCTTGTAGTATACTTTGTCTTCATAGACAGCCTACTCATGGGCTTTGAGTGTATTAGTTACGAAATTAATTGTTTTGTATTAGAAACACCGATTGACCTTAAGTTCTGTAGACAGGAAAAATAGGAGTACCCGTGTGCATCGGCTTCAAATAACGTCAGTGAGCAGTTTATTTACATTTTTCGCTTCCTAATCATTTGTTTACCGTTTTTATCACTTTAACTAAGAATGTATTTTTTTGTTCCTTCATAATATTACCCTAAACACCTTCTCGTTGTTTTAATTACTTTCACTATATAGGCCTAGAAGGTACACGTCATCACTACGAAAATGATACGTTTCCCATTGTCTTTTGCGTCTGACAATGAGACCCATTTCGAAACAATCCTTTTCAGTTCAGACCCTAGGGAAGTTTTGGAATTTTTTAAGCGTTTTGGTGGATTTTAGGCGTATCAGGGTTCATGACACAAAGTTTTCTAAGGTGGATGGTCTGCCTGTTGCATGTTTCTTGAGCGATATAATATTTTCATCTGTCTCATCGTACAAACCAGAGTAAAATATAGCTTCCACTGAAGTCTCAGTCCAATTTATGACTGTGACAGTATGAAATCGTATGATGAAATGAAATGTCGTATGGCTTTTAGTGCCGGGATATCCCAGGACGGGTTCGGCTCGCCAGGTGCAGGTCTTTCTAATTGACTCCTGTGAGCGACCTGCGCGTCGTGATGAGGATGAAATAATGATGAAAACAACACATACACCCAGCCCCCGTGCCATTGAAATTAACCAATTAAGGTTAAAATCCTCGACCCGGCCGGGAATCGAACCCGGGAACCTCTAAACCGAAGGCCAGTACGCTGATCGTTCAGCCAACGAGTCGGACATCGTATGATGTATGATTTACGGGTGGTGTTGATAAATAACAACGCTATCACGACTGGTACATCTGAGTGTTATGAAAAGTACTACTCATAGGGTCAGACGTCCTGCAATAACAATTCCTGGCTCAATGAAAAAAAGCTATGCCAAACCACCTCATTCCTCATTCTGCCTCGTACATCCCATTTAGGCGCCACCATTGGTTTTTGATGTTTCCTTCTAACCGCACAATCTTTGGAAATGCTATTTGAGGATCCAACCAGACTTGATGCTGTCTACCACAGAGAGCCAGCCATTTAGACAACTAATTTGACTGGAAGTGCCCCATTTACCCGGACTATTTCCATTTTACATCGTTACAGTTCTTTCTATTAGTATAGATAATGCATCATGATCCATACTTGCCTCTCAGTGGAAATCAACATCTAAGAAGAAGTTTCAAACATTATCACGACAATAGTGACAATATGAGACATTTACTGTAGTTGAGCATCGTCCAATTTCATGGAACCATTTTTTTTAACATGCCAAATATGCCAAGTTATAAATAAATAGGAAATTTTAAATGACTGGACAGCTTTCTACAAGAGAGCCGAAACCATGGAGAAGGATCATAGAACTAATAACTTTGTGATGAAGGATTAAAGTAGGATGATATCACTGCAGTAGACTACAAAGAATTGCATCTCAAAGTACAGGACATCAACTTTAATTTATCCATTTATTTATTCAGCCGGGCTGAGTGGCTCAGACGGTTGAGGCGCTGGCCTTCTGACCCCAACTTGGCAGGTTCAATCCAGGCTCAGTCCGGTGGTATTTGAAGGTGCTCAAGTACGTCAATCTCGTGTCGGTAGATTTAGTGGCACGTAACAGAACTCCTGTGGGACTAAATTCCGGCACCTCGGCGTCTCAGAATATCTAGAAAGTAGTTAGTGGGACTTAAAGCCAAAAACATGATTATTATTATTATTACTATTATTATTATTATTATTATTATTATTATTATTATTATTATTATTATTATTATTATTTATACAATCTGACCTATGTTGGTTTTACCAATGGACACAAAATAGATTCGTTTTTACATACCGCTTTTAATAATCTCTATTATAATCAATCATGACGTAAACATATAAAAGGTTTCATAGATCAACTGGATACTTATGTTAGATATACTGTTTTCTTGAACCCGTTTTTACAAATTTCTCACATTCACGATAATTAACGAAACATTTATAAACTTATCCCCTCGACCCAAAAAAATGAGAGTAATCACTTTAATTGTATCAAATTTATATGTGTCTGAAACGTGAGGCATAGTTTGTTCAACGTATCCCTTATTCCTTTAGGAAACGCCTTTTGTTTGTACGCCCGATGTCTCAAATTGAACAGTAGGATCGATGATTGTCCATCTTTTTATTTATTTATTTATTTATTTATTTATTTATTTATTTATTTATTTATTTATTTATTTATTTATTTATTTATTTATTTATTTATTGAGTCTGACCCAAAATGGGTCTGCCTAAGGACACAATAATAAGAGATTTGTTTTATATACTTCACTTAATAATGTCTAGTGTAGTCTACTGCACAAATGTATCACATAACAGTTTCAAAAAATAATATTCGGAGTGATTTACTTTACTTTCCTGAAATAATTATAATTGTTTCTTGTATTCATATTAGAGAAAATTAGAAGTGTGATTACGATACTCTGTGAGGAAGGATTTCACTAAAGAAATGAGTAGAAAATGTTTCTATAAAGATGGACATTTTAATATATTACTTTGTAATGGATACCAGTGACAGCAAACCAGACACATTTACAATGAGAACTTTAGCCAAGCACAAGGAACCATTCTCAATTTATAAACCAGAAATAAGAGACTTTTGAAAAGCATCTTTTAGCACGAACGTCTTTTAATGAAAATGCTGCCTTTCACTACGAAAGAACTCTTTCACCAGGTTCCTCTCACAGCGATGTAGCTGCAGGCAACGGCTGAGGATGGAAGACAACTGAGAATTCGTTACGGCTCAGTCCTACTGGCAGGTTAGGACAGGGGCTTATTACAAGAGGAATTACTATAAATAATTTTTCTTCTTGAACATGTTAACTACTCATCTGCTCACATAGATGAGACAACATTTTGTTCCTTATATATTTCTTCAACTAAGCATTATGTATTGGGGAAAGATGTCTTTCTGGGTTGTTGAGTAGTCGCTGTCTTGGTCTTCAGTGCTCGGGGTGCCGAGTTCGATTCCCTACCGGGTTGATGAGCGTTGATCTTGAATGATTAATTACCTTGCTCGGGAGTGGATGTCCGTGTAGTCCTCAAAATTACGGAAAGAAATACACCACACCAATCACTACACGCTACCACAACTACGCGCAACTTCCCATACACGTCACCATCCACCTTCATCAGAGGATCTGCATTACAATGTCAGCACCAAGCTTAAATAGCCACATAAATTTATTATTATTATCAATATCATTATTATTGTTGGAGAAATATTGAGTTTGTTGTTGGTTAATTTAGGTGATTATAACATAGAACACAGCTTACGTGTGCATAATCTGTGTGTGACAAAATGTTACGTTGTGTTTACTGTGTTGTGTACATTTAATGAATTTAGGATTAAAACTGAGAAGAAGCCATCCATGACACACATAGAAATTGAAGAGATGCGAAAAGTCATTTGATAATGATATGGAGCATATCTTCTCTTCCTATATCCGCTATAGCGTATTCAACTACTATACAGTCCCTCAAATCTCCCCAGAGGGAAGCTGCTATATAAACGGCCCTACGCGGTGATCTTTAAGATTGATTACATTGTAAACAGATAACTCAGAATATTTTATTTATTCCAAGGATGTTTTGAATGAGGGCATATTTCCACTGTCAAATGCAATTTGTATAAAATACAATATACTGCGGAATGTTTACTTACCGTTTGGCATTTAATAGCCCTGTTGTACTAGGCAATCGAATAATTTTGCGCGAGAAAAAAGGGGAGTCTCGTTCAAATTCTAAAGACGTCTCACAGTACCGTGACTACATCCATTATCTAGAAGTAACGAAGTTAAAATACAGATTTTCCGAGCTCGATAGCTGCAGTCGCTTAAGTGCGGCCAGTATCCAGTATTCGAGAGATAGTAGGTTCGAACCCCACTGCCGGCAGCCCTGAAAATGGTTTTCCGTGGTTTCCCATTTTCACACCAGGCAAATGCTGGGGCTGTACCTCAATTAAGGCCACGGCCGCTACCTTCCCACTCCCAGCCCTTCCCTGTCCCATCGTCGCCATAGGACCTATCTGTGTAGGCGCGACGTAAAGCAACTAGCAAAAAAAGAATAGAGATTTAATCTGCACCAAGAACGTAAAAATCTTTACGAAGTTAGATGCAAGTTTCTCAGCCTCGAAATGTCAGTTATTGCTGAGGAGGAGACATGAATAGAGACCCGAAGGTCAGCCAGTTTCCCGCTCCATTCTCTCTTCCTCGTTCAAAATTGATTCCACTCAAGGTATCCAATACCTGGCACTGCATTTGGAGCATCAGAAGCGTTTTAGAATCCAAAAACTGGAATTATGTAAACTAAATCTCTTCTGCGGTGTCAATTTCGAAGGTAATATTTGACATTGGCATTATACACGTGGAGGAGAGCGAGAACGAAGCCTGATTTATATCCAAATTCTATTAACATACGAGAACTACAAGCACTTTCAAGAGAACCACGAAAATACTCTCTTCTTGATCGAGTGAGTTAGCTGCGTGGGTCTAACCGTGTAGCTGTTAACTTGCATTCGGAAGTTTGGAACCCCACTGTCGGCAGCTCTGAATATGGTTCCCCGTGGTTTCCTTTTTTTTATCAGACATATTCGGGGGCTAGCTCTTATCTAAGGCTTTTTTCTTATTTCTAACCCTGCCCTGCACCATCGTTACCATAAGTCCTATTTGTGGGACATAAAACAAACATCAAAAACGAAAACCAGGAAAATTCTTCTTGAATTTAACATTGTAGGCTAACATAAAGCTGTATATAATATTTCCAAATATTGCCTCCGTGGCTGAGGTGGAAGCGCGCCGGCCTCACACCGCTGGGTTCAGTGGTTCAAATCTCGATCATTCCATGTGAGCTTTGTGCTGAACAAAGCGGTGGCGGTACAGGTTTTTCTACGGGTCATCCGGTTTTCCCTGTCATCTTACATTACAGCGATATTCACCAATAACATTTCATTTAATCTCTCAGTCTTTAATCATTGTCCCAGAGGAGTGCAACAGGCTTCGGCAGCCGGCACAATTTCTATCCTTGCCAATAGATGGGGCTTTATTCATTCCATTCCTGAACGGTCAAATGACTGGAAACAGGCTGTGGATTTTCATTTTCATTTCCAAATATACAATTCGTAATGAACGTTTCTTCCTTTAATTAAATTGTATTCATATCAGGGTAAAAATTAGCTTTGAGACTTGGATTGTTCAAATGTGCATTGAATGGATACTTCTTTTCTTTATTGAACGTTCTGGAGTAGACTTTCATGACTATGTACTATTGTATTGTAATGGCAACTGAATGATATGTGGGCCTACATTGAGCATATTATATTGTAACCGTATCGTCCATATATAAGTAATCGGCAACTGATTGAGGGATTGAGGGATTCTTGTCCGTGTGGAAGTCAGGTTGCGTTGTATTGCACAACAGTTCCGACTTAGTGGCGCTGGCTCAAGTAGTTCATATCTCGGAAAATCCCCGGAGAGAGAACGCTAGCTAAGAAAAGGACAAGGAGGGAAGACACATTCTGATAACTTCTCCCACTAAAAATTGCCGAAACACGGTATTGGCAACTTGCTAGCTTGGTTTTAGACTGGGTATTTAGAGATAGTATTACTTATTAAAGGAAACATCGGTATGTCCTATGTGAGCATATTAGAACTATGCCAAAATTATAAAGGGTTATAAAATTTCAGCGTTAGTAATATTGCGTCGCATAAGGATGATGTATGCGTTACAAGTGCACTCCAGACGGGAAGCGTCTCATTTGATTGAAGATATCTGCTAAATTACAGAGCGAATTTTAACGCATATAATCAGACGTCAGAGAATTCAGAGCTACACGTTTTGAGCGCATCACCGATGTCGGATGACCCGTAGAACTGGAGATATGGAAATTTTGGCGGGGATATTTTGCTACCCATTCTACGTGTTAGGGTGAGAATATTTAAGAGACGACCCTTTGGAGGAAAAGAGGACTTGTCGTGGAGTGTTGGGAGCAGACAGAGGGTCCGGTAGTGTCGCACCTCAGCAAAACTATTTTCTTGGTGTGGGAATGAAAGTTGAACTATATTGTTACGTTGTCTCCGAGACAATTCTGAATTCAATATACCGGGTGGTACAGCTGCCCCTATTTTTTCTCGAATATATGCAACCAGCTAGGACGTAAATGCCTCTTAGTCCCATCTTGCGCAACACCTTACAGCAATGTTATGTGCAGTTAACCCGATGTAGACTTCTCCGCACAATGGAAAAATGGTACAAGAGGCAGTAAGTGAGGTCCATCTCAAAAACACTGTACCATTTTATGTAGAGCGGTGTCCAATACTCTACTAATTTTTACGAAATGTTACTATACTGTACAAACCATAAACACGCCTATAGCTGTCGGTAGAGAATTGCGCACCTGATTGGTCCAAGAGGCCATTTTCTTTTGATAGAAATGGCGGTCGTGGTATCATAGAAAACGTGATAGGGTAAGACCAATTACAGACATATCAATGCACCACCATTTTGTACAGTCTCATCACATCGAAATTAATAGAAACGTGTTTTGTACTGTAGTTTATAATCTGTGGCACGCAAATGCTGTACAGCAGATGTGATAGCTTACGCCATGTAATTACTACCGTTAGAGCGATCAAAAAAGGCATAAAACGGGACCATAAGGCTGTAACTCATCAGTAACTTGTCGAAGCGGGAACTTCCGATCTCCTCGTGAATACAGAGTTACAAGGGCGGCGATTGTACGTTGCAAATAGCTGCGCGGAATTACGTATGGAAGACGTACCTCGATAGGTTCCTTGAAGCAGGAAGGGTGCCAACCATTCTTGAGTCATGCATTTTTTTATGTCATTTCGTATTCGCCTAGGCATCGTTTACGAAGACCTTTCTGAAGTCTCCGATATTCTTCCACGGAAGTTATAATAAACAGGTATCATAAATATCGCCACATACGCACCGATTGTGAATACCACCTGAAACATAACGCTGGACTCATTCAACCAAGTAACGCGTAGAAAATGGTTGCAACTATCTTTAGTTCACTGTGGTGTTTGCACATTCGAGTTCAGAACTTTTAACATCAATGATCAGTATCGAAGCGATAGCCTAGGTAATTCCAATAGTACAGAGCTACGAGACCAATTCATTGTCGCCTGCAGTGGCTACATGGCACTAATAGCAGCGAGCATACGATATGTTAGCAGGCATTTAGAGTTCGAATCTAGTCACGAGCTTTCCAATTTTAATTTTATATTATACTTGTAAGGCCATTCGTAATAAATATTTAACGTTCTTAAGTCTCAAAAGTAATTTGCCACCTTTACAAAGAAAGCATACATAAAAAAAGGAATAATAACATGCGACTTCCATATGGCAAACGACTACAGGGAATGAAGCGCAGTGCACGTGTTGTCAACATTCTGACCCACCCATTCAACCAAGCAACTGCGCACGTTCGACTCGAAGACCAACTAACAGCGGTCTACACTCCATACGTAGGGCACATGAAACAGCATATCGTAATCCTAGCAGCAACGTGTGAGCAAGTACTGTACGGTTAGCTCGAAAGCAAACATTATGTATTCACGGGATGATTATGTGAATATGGTACTACTTTATGGAGAAGCAAGGCAAAATGCACGGGAAGCCAGACGCTTGTATCAAGAACGATTTCCTGGACGAAGGCTGCCAACTGCAGATACATTTCGACGTGTTGAAAGACGGTTGAGTGCAACGGGGTCATTTCATACATTACCCCCCGTTCGGGATGCTCCAGTGACGTCTGGAAATAACGACGGAGCTGTTCAAAATGCAATTGCATACAACCCGCACACAAGCTCACGGGCCATAGGAAATGAACTGAACATCAGTCATGTATCTGTACTGCGAATATTGCACCGCCATAAATTCCACCCTTTCCATCAACAGCTGCACCAGGAACTTCACGGAGATGACTTTCCAAAACGGATAAAATTTTCGCAATGGATATTACAAAGAGTTGAAGCTGATGCGAATTTTTTAATGGACATTATCTTTAGTGATGAATCCAGATTTCACAACAACGGAACTGTTAATCGTCACAACTTCCATTACTGGAGCGTTGAAAATCCTCACTGGATCAGGGGAGCTCGATTTCAGGTACAATGGGGCGTCAACGTGTGGTGCGGGATACTAGGTGACAAGATAATTGGACCATATTTCTTCGAAGGAAACCTCACGGGACGACGCTATCTAGAGTTTCTTCGTGAGTACCTCCCACTCTTGTTGGAGGATGTGCCCCTTATGACACGGTTACGGATGTGGTTCCAGCAGGATGGAGCTCCCCCACACTGGTCGTTGGCAGTACGGAACCACTTGCATAAGACATATCCTGGACGATGGATTGGACGAGGGGGTCCGTTCACATGGCCGGCTAGATCACCTGACCTTACTCCACTCGACTTTTTCCTCTGCGGTTATTTAAAGGAAAGAGTCTATGAGCAGGAGCCTGAGAGCCCGAATCATTTACGGCGGCTCATCACGGAAGCCTGCAGGCAGATTCCACCACATATGTTGCAGCAAGCAAGAATGTCTCTCCTCCACCGTGCTCAGATGTGCATTAACGAAGCAGGTGGTCATTTTGAACATTTGCTTCATTAATCGAATGGCCATGCATAAGCCCATCGCACCGCTGTCGGTACAATCTCACTTTATTGCAAATAGCTCTTTTAAGAGCTCCTTAAAAACAAACATAGCTGAGTACCTGCAATATGAGAACTGATCATGATTTAGATTTGTCGTCAACAACACGACTCTCACGAACATCAACAACGCAATAAAAATATTCGTCGTACACAGGACCCGAACCGCCTACTAACGAACACCGGTATTCTCCTCTAACTTTTAGCAAGCTCGGCTATCACGGGTTGCTGTTTAGCGCTGTTGTGTTGCTGCTACTTCTAGTCATTCACCAATAATATTCTCTGTACAGGACGTTTCTGCGACACATAATTTTCACGATTCTTTACCATCAATCGGTATTTTATCATTAATGCTGATTTGCTTGACACGAATAAACGAATTATGGAAAGCGTTGTAAGAGCAGACATTGTAGTGAGTAGTCAAGGTCAATATTTTTAGGTTCGACTATAATCTGCGGGTTGCATAAAACTACGTGAATAGGGGCAGCTGTACCACCCGGTATAATCCACACGCTGATTACAAACACGTATGTGAAAATCCCGGTGAGGCGGAAAAAACGTGGAAATTCGACTGGGAAAAGGACGATTGTATCGCTGTAAGACCGCGGAGACTGTAGAGGTTTATTGGTGAAAAGTTTAAAAATCGTCGCCATAAGACCTATCTGTGTCGATGCGACGTAAAGCAACTAGCAAAAAAAAAGAAAAGTTTAAATAGATTGTACCGTATCTCACTTTGATAAACAGTGCCCGAAAAAATTTAAGGAGATTCCACCATAATTCGATTTCGGAAACAGTGTTGAACGAAGACGTGGTTAACTGAATGTCCTTTTGTATCAGCCAGTTCCAGTGGATCCGATCTCAGGACCATGAAAGTGCCCACAGTGATCGCAAGAGGAGACATCGAACCAATGATCCGTGCCAGCGTCATGTAGGAGTAAACATTCACCAGGGGCCTCTTCGAGGATCGAGCCATGGACATCCCAATATGACGATAAGTACACTGATTTGAAATATTATGTTGTCTTGTAAATGTGGGGGATATAATTTTTGTAAGTATGTAAATTACGTAGACTAGGGCTGTAAAAGTAAATATAGATTTATTTAGAAATTTTGGACAGCTTTGGACCGGTCTTTGTATTTATTGCGTAAGTTAATTAAGAGGGAAGTACTTAAGAATGGGATATAAATTTCAAGAACATATAATTTGAATTTGAGAGTAATGCATGAGCAAGAATTGAGGATTAGATTTCAAAATATATAGAGCGCTTTAGATGGGTAAAGTGTAATTTTGTTTTACAATTTCATACGGTATATTTTCTTTCTTGAAACTGGGATACTTACTTTATATCCGTAATGCATGATGATAGGGTCATCTACATTCCATTGTTGATGTGTTGACCGTTGAAATAGCAATGTACTCTGGTTTTAAAATAATTTTGCATGCTCGTAATATAAAGAAATGGCTGTATAAATTGGTGTGATTGGTGTGATGTATGACATGCCTGAGGGTTCCACTATATGTCGTCCCAGTTTAGATAGGTTTTTCTTTTCTTTCAAGAAGGTAATAACTTCTATTGACTGCAGATAATGGCCACGTTCATATCCATTGGAATGTTCGTTTGAGTTGAGTTAGAGGAAAACCGTAGGATATTTTCTGTGCCATCGCTGAGTCGTGAACCCGAGTCATTTACGATTAAATTATGTGGAAATGATAGGATGATTAATTGTTTGGCTTGACATACGTGAGACAAATATTCAGAGTACAAATAGATGATTGAATCTTTGAAATATGAAGTATTTAATTGTGGTTGAAACGAGATTTACCACGATATTTCTTGACAATATGCTTCGCTGTTAAGAAGATGTGAAAGAGTAGGGTTACAGGCCTGAGAAGAGAGGCAGGACCATGTGATGAGAGATGTGTGGCCGTCGAAGGGAGCGGTCTGACAGTTCTGGTTAAAGGGAGAACTTTGCAGGGTAAAAGTATCAAGCGTCTTCACAGAATGAAAGAAATGCCAGTGATCACGAAAATAAGTTCGCAGTAGTACCTTTTCCCAGTTATTTTATATAAATTTCTGTAAAGTATATGAGTTACTGGAACGTCAGGAGAATGTTTGTTATTTATTGTTTTGATGATTATCACAGATAGGGATTTTCAGTGACCCAACCTTGGTGGCATGCTGGAGACTTCCGGTTCGAATCCCAAGGCAAACCCAGGATTTTCCGTCACACAGAAAATTATTTTTTCTTTCTTCATGAAGTACAGCCACTTATATTTGCATTCACATGCAGATTCTTATTGTATTATGTTTATGTTTTCCAGTGGTTTTTTTTGTATTGTGTATAAAAGCCTAGGTATTTGATTGAACGTTAATATTTGATCGTTATATTATGTTGTGTACTTCTAGAGCGGGTTCTGCCTCATAGTTTGGTCTCTTTGTTCAATGCGATGAGGTGGCTTTTGGCTCTAGACCAAAAAGGTCGCGTACATCTAGCAACTTGGCATATGGTCCCATATGTCTGAAGCCTAGTGTGGACCATTTTGTGTTGTTTGTTGTGTCGTATCTACAGGTATTAATTTTATTTTGGTATCAATTAAAATTGTATTTAGTCAATTAGGTGACCACTCCAAGTTGTTTCCGAAATTGTGAAATGTTTTAATTTTCTTCCGATAGAGAAGAAATAGAATACTGTAAAGCCGTCGCATTTGCAAGTAAATATATTTTTGTTATTTGCTTTACGTCGCACCGACACAGATAGGTCTTATGGTGACGATGAGGTAGGAAGGGGCTAGGAGTGGAAAGGAAGCGGCCGTGGCTTTAATTAAGGTACAGCCCCAGCATTTGCCTGGTGTGAAAATGGGAAACCACAGAAAACCATCTTCAGGGCTGCCGACAGTGGGGTTTGAACCCACGATCTCTCGAATACTGGATACTGGCCGCACTTAAGCGACTGCAGCTATCGAGCTCGGTGCAAGCAAGTACATGTGCTAGATTCTATTTCAAATCAGTGTTCAGAGAATCGGTGTGCTTATCGTAGGGTTCAGATATATAAAAGGAACGATCAACTCGATATTAAATTTTCTTTTAAATGGGACGAAGTAATATCTCCTGTATTATGTGTTCAATTCATCCGACATATATATTTTTTTTATAATTTTTATTCAGGTTTTTATTTGAAAACGTGTTTTAACAAGAGAAATTAAAGTTGTTATAAATATTTCTGCTCTTAATATTTGCCGTAGTTAAATGCATCCTAGTTTCCTCCATTCAATTATGCCTATAAGTTTGTCTTAGACTTATATTTATTTTGGTATTGTGCCACGAAAGCACCATGGCCCTGGGAGGCCGGATGTTTTGTTATAAGAACGGAGGGATGTGTGGTCGATCCTCGCACGGTCAGAAAGGCATTTGTTCACCCATCGATTTGGATTCATTTTTTTGTATTTTCCAGATGAGGTGGCATTTGACTCTAGACCAAAACGCTCCCATACCATATAGCAACTTGGCATATGTTCCCATATGGCTGTAGCCTAGTGTGGATCGTTTGTCGGCGCGGTGGTACGGTTCCAATATTACATTTGCAAACTCATCTTGATACTAGAAAAATGCTCGCTAAAATCCTTTACATTGGGATACACCACTTCCTCACGTCCTGGTGCATTTTCCTTATCTAAAAGACAACATTTATTTCACACTCAGTTTTACTTGACCCCATTTCATTTCCATTAATTTGCGTGCTCGTGGTTGGGAGAGATTGTATAAGGGAATATGTGTGTGCAAGAACAGCAAATACGATAAAAGGAATTCCTGTGTCTCTGTTACTGATGTTGTGATTTTGAAAAATTCAGGCTGTATTGTTCGATCTACAAATAGAAAATTACAGCAAAATTTGAATGCTGAAGCGACGGGAAATCCTGTTGTAACAAAAGTATTACCAACATTCAAATCGTTGAAATGTTTCATTTTAACTACCGTAAATGACCCAGGCATGTATTTTGCAAGTCACTTCATTCCAAAAAACACAGCTCCGCATGTTCAAGACGTGCAGAAAGACTTTTATTACTACGTCGTGAGTCACAACCCTCTATATACTGAACAATCTCACATCAGCACTCAGCATTCTATTTCAAGTTAATCAAACATTATATTCTAGACAGACGATTCCAATAAAGATTACAGGTTCAACAGAGAGTAATGTAGAAGTAAATACTATGGAGTTACAAAAAAACCCTCTTTGACCAGGGAATCAAAAAAAAAGGAAACATATAGAAACCTTCACTATCTTCGTCCTGCGGAGCCGATAAACTTCGTTAGACACCTTATACACAGACGTAAGTTTGGCATCTGAGTAGTATAATGCAGGGATTCGGCGGCCTCCTCCGCCGCCCGCGGCGCGGGAAATTTGAATTCTGGCGGGAAATTTGAATTTTGGCGGGAAATTTGAATTTTGGCGGGAGATTTGAATTTGTAAACAAAGCCACGTGCTTTTTGACAGCCACGTGCTTTTTGACAGACAACAACGCATCGCTAACCTCAGTACTGCCATCTTGACGGGCCTAAACCTCAGTAGTGCCAACTTAACCTAACTAATGTGAGGTAAACAAAGCCACGTGTTTTTTGACAGCCACGTGCTTTTTGACAGATTTGTAAACAAAGCCACGTGCGTTTTGACAGACAACAACGCATCGCTAACCTCAGTACTGCCATCTTGACGGGCCTAAACCTTAGTGGTACCAACTTAACCTCACTAGCTCGAGATAAACAAATCCACGTGCTTTTTTGATAGCTGTCATCCGCCATCTTTGAGCACCGTGCTGCCCTCTTTAGCTACTTACCTTTGACAGCTGTCATCCGCCATCTTGCATCCGAAACCTCAGTGCTGCCTGGTGACGGCAAATCCCACGTGCTCTACAAAGCCACGTGCAGCTGTCATCCACCATCTTTGAGCACCGTGCTGCCCTCTTTAGCTACTTACCTTTGAAATGTGGTACGTCACAGCTGTCATCCGCCATCTTTAATCCAGAGAGAACAGTGCTGCAATCTATGTGGTGGCGGCAAATTCCACGTGCTTTACAAATCAACATGCTTTTTTTTTTGACAGCAGCCATCTTTAATCACCGTGCTGCCCTCTTTAGCTACTTACCTTTGAAATGTGGTGGCGGTAAATTCCACATGCTTTACAAACCTATATGCTTTTCTGACAGCTGTCATCCGCCATCTTTAATCCAGAGAGAACAGTGCTACCCTCTATGTGGTGGCGGCAAATTCCACGTGCTTTACAAAGCCATGTGCTTTTTTTGACAGCTGCCATCCAGCCATCTTTAATCCAGAGAAAACAGTGCTGCCCTCTATGTGGTGGCGGCAAATTTCTGTTAGCTGTCATCCGCCATCTTTAATCAAGAGAGCACCGTGCTGCCCTCTATGTGGTGACGGTAAATCCCGCGTGCTCTTGTTTGGAAACAAACTCACGTGCTTTTTTAACAGCTACCACCCGCCATCTTTAATCAACAGAGCATAGTGCTGCCCTCTATGTGGTGGCGGCAAATTCCACGTGCTCTACAAAGCCACGTGCAGCTGTCATCCGCCATCATTGAGCACCGTGCTGCCCTCTTTAGCTACTTACCTTTGAAATGTGGTACGTCATCCACCATCTTGCATCGCAAACCTCAGTGCTGCCCGGTGGCGGCAAATTCCACGTGCTTTACAAAGCTACGTGCAGCTGTCATCCGCCATCTTGCATCACAAACCTCAGTGCTACACTCTATGTGGTGGCGGAAAATTCTAAATGCTTTACAAACCTATGCCCCTTTTTTTGACAGATATCATCCGCCATCTTTAATCACCGTGCTGCCCGGTGGCGGCAAATTCCACATGCTTTACAAACCTATGTGCAGCTGTCATCCGCCATCTTTAATCACCGTGCTACCCGGTGGCGGTAAATTCCACGTGCTCTTGTTTGGAAACAAAGCTTTTTATCCAGAGAGAACAGTGCTGCCCCGGTGGCGGCAAATTCCACGTGCTTTACAAACTTATATGCTTTTCTGACAGCTGTCATCAGCCCAGCAATTCTCTTTCTATATAATAATTTCGTGTGGCTATTTCTAGCCAAGTGCAGTCCTAGTCTTGTTACATCAGGAAGGGTAACTGGCTAAATCCTGGTCTTTCAGCGTCAGGAAGGGCAACCGGTCGAAAACCATAGTGTAAGAGGCTAGATACTGCCAGTTTTGCGTCAGGAAGGGCAACTCAACAAATTCTTGCGATTTAAAATCTTAGTCAGGAAGGGCATCCAGCTGTGAAACAATAGTTCGCGATACAGCGATTTAAAATCTAGCTGTAAATCCCCCGATTCTCGACAGATTCTTAATCCGAGTTCTTTGACGTCAGGAAGGGCAACCGGTCGAAAACCATAGTGTATGATGTGAGAGGCTAGATACTACTAGTTTTGCATCAGGAAGGCCGACTCAACAAATTCCTGCGATTTAAAATCTTAGTTTTGCGTCAGGAAGGGCATCCGGCTGTAAAATATTAGTTCATGATTTAAAATCTAAGAAGCGCATCTAGCTGTAAATCCCCGATTCCTGTGTTAGAAGTTGTAAAACAGATTCTTAATCTGAGTTGTCAGGAAGGGCAACCGGTTGAAAACTATAGTGTAAGAGGTTAGATACTGCTAGTTTTGCGTCAGGAAGGGCAACTCAACAAATTCATGCGATTTAAACACATTTTTATTCCCAAGAGAATCGAACCCGAGACTACTGGGTGAGAGGCATGCATACTGTAGGCTATGGGTTTGTTCTACAGTCCTTGAAGTATCGGCACAGTCATTCTGAGCGAGTGTGGAATGCATGTGTTAGCTGAAATTGTACACGTATCTTCCGGCTTGTGTAACCTTGAACGAAGACACGGTGTGCTGATAAGCGACTTGTAACTCACGAACGTCTTCTTAGCTGAGTAGCATTCAGCCATGTAAGCTCTTAAAACACAGTACTAATTAAGGTTGTAAAATATTCTGAAATACTCCTCCTCTGTAGTGTAGTAGTTAGTGTGATTAGCTGCTACCCCCGGAGGTCCGAGTTCGATTCCCGGCTCTGCCACGGAATGTGTAGCATTTAGCCTATGTAAGTTCCTAACGTAAACTATCATGATTGTACGGAGAGGTTAAAACACACACAGTGCCCACTCCTATCGAAAGAGCCTGCGCGGTGCCGGCATGTAGGCTTCTCCTGATGAAGGAGCCTGCACAAGGTTTAACGTCCCCATCAACAGCCCTTACTTATTGCTGGCTTTTTTGCACACCCCGCCTCACACCATAGTTTTATACAACCGGTTGCCCTTCCTGACTAGGATTTTAAATCGATGTTCCGACATAGCCTACTCCTACTGAAGAAGCCAGCACAAGGCTTATTACCTCCATCCGACAAATGAATCACCATCAACGTCTTGTACTCAAAAATCATTTTTGAAGGAGTCTGCACAAGGTTTAACACCCTCTATCAACAGCCCTTACTTAATGCTGGCTTTTTTGCACACCCCGCCTCACACCATAGTTTTATACGACCGGTTGCCCTTCCTGACTAGGATTTTAAATCGATATCCCGACATAGCCTACTCCTACCGAAGAAGCCTGCGCACAGCTTAACGCCTCCATCCGACAAATGAATCACACTCAACACTCTTCAATCATTCTCGCTACTTCGGAAGATAGCGGGTTCGAACTGGAAGCCGTAAATGCTAGGCGAGGGACCTGCGCGATCGACATTACATGATCTAGCTAGATGCCCTTCCCGACGGCATAAGTTGCCAGGATTTGAATCGCGTACCCTGACTAGAAGAAGCCTGCACATAGCTTAACGCCTCCATCCGACGAATGAATCACACTCAACACACTTCAATCATTCTCGCTACTTCAGAAGATAGCGGGTTCGAACTAGAAGCCGTAAATGCTAGGCGAGGGGGGGCCTGCGCGATCGTCATTACATGATCTAGTTTTAGCTCAATACCTACAGGTAAGGAATACCGCGGATGTACCCTCGAGAAGTCGAGGATCGCGTGGTAACTTCCCAAGGCTCGAACTCTTAAATTCCGGCACCTCGGCATCAACAGGAAGTTCGAATACGTCAGCCTGCGGGACTACAGGGGGAGAGCTCTTGCTGCATAAACACTTCGTTCCGACTGTACCGCAGTTGTCAGCGATTATCACATCCGCTTGGTAACAAGCAGCATATTTAGTCGCTGCAGTCTGCGCGAAGTGCTCACAGTTCTCTGTATGCGTTTATTACGTACACACATCTCCCGTCTGCTGTGAATATTATTCTTCAGCCTTTATCTTAAGGTAAGGTAGAACTGTTAGTTACTTTTTTATTTGCAAAACAACTTCTACGCTGGACATCTACATTCATATATGTTCTTTTCTTTTTAGGTACCGTTCGAAAGTACGCAATTTTATTCATCCCAGTAACAGCCTGCAGCACGTGCATTTTTTTAAAGGTATGTTTTCGAACTTTGAGTTGTAAAGATAACTAGGTTAGATGATGTACCCCTACACACTACATTCATATATGTTTCTTCTTTTTAGGTACGACCAGAATATTATCATTCGAGTATCAGGCTTGAACGCACGCATTTTATTTCATCCGAGTAACAGTTTGCAGCGCGAGGATTTTAAGGTATGTCTGACCTCTATTCATTGAAACTTGGTTTCTTCTAAAACATCGTAACTTTAGTCTATTGATAAATAGTTGTTCTCTTTAATCCTCGCGCTATAGACGTGGTATAATTTCAAACACGCGCACATAGCTATGTCTACCCTCAACAGGCTGAAACTTGGTTTCTTCTAAAACATCGTAACTTTAAGCTATTGATAAATAGTTGTTCTCTTCAACCCGCATACTATAGACGAGGTGTGCACATAGCTATGTCTGCCCTCAACAGGCTGAAACTTGGTTTCTTCCGAACATCGTAACTTTAAGCTAATCATAAATAGTTGTTCTCTTCAATCCTCATGCTATAGACGTGGTATAATTTCAAACACGTGCACATAGCTATGTCTGACCTCAACAAGCTGAAAGTTGGTTTCTTCCGAACATCGTAACTTTAGTCTATTGATAAATAGTTGTTCTCCTTAATCCTCACGCTATAGACGAGGTGTGCACATAGCTATGTCTATCCTCAACAGGCTGAAAGT
Organism: Anabrus simplex; assembly: GCF_040414725.1. NCBI lineage: Eukaryota > Metazoa > Arthropoda > Insecta > Orthoptera > Tettigoniidae > Anabrus > Anabrus simplex. The sequence goes on from NC_090265.1 coordinate 1,396,634,438, forward strand.
TGGTTTCTTCTAAAACATCGTAACTTTAGTCTATTGATAAATAGTTGTTCTCTTTAATCATCACGCTATAGACGAGGTATAATTTCAAACACGCGCACATAGCTATGTCTATCCTCAACAAGCTGAAACTTGGTTTCTTCTAAAACATCGTAACTTTAGAGTATTGATAAATAGTTGTTCTCTTCAACCCGCATACTATAGACGTGGTATCATTTCAAACACGCACACATAGCAATGTCTATCCTCAACAGGCTGAAAGTTGGTTTCTTCTAAAACATCGTAACTTTAGTCTATTGATAAATAGTTGTTCTCTTTAATCCTCACGCTATAGACGAGGTATAATTTCAAACACGCACACATAGCTATGTCTATCCTCAACAGGCTGAAACTTGGTTTCTTCCGAACATCGTAACTTTAGTCTATTGATAAATAGTTGTTCTCTTTAATCCTCACGCTATAGACGAGGTATAGTTTCAAACACGCGCACATAGCTATGTCTATCCTCAACAAGCTGAAACTTGGTTTCTTCTAAAACATCGTAACTTTAGAGTATTGATAAATAGTTGTTTTCTTCAACCCGCATACTATAGACATGGTATCATTTCAAACACGCACACATAGCAATGTCTGACCTCAACAAGCTGAAAGTTGGTTTCTTCTAAAACATCGTAACTTTAGTCTATTGATAAATAGTTGTTCTCTTTAATCCTCACGCTATAGACGAGATATAATTTCAAACACGCACACATAGCTATGTCTATCCTCAACAGGCTGAAAGTTGGTTTCTTCTAAAACATCGTAAATTTAGTCTATTGATAAATAGTTGTTCTCTTTAATCCTCACGCTATAGACGAGGTATAATTTCAAACACGCACACATAGCTATGTCTATCCTCAACAGGCTGAAACTTGGTTTCTTCTGAACATCGTAACTTTAAGCTAATCATAAATAGTTGTTCTCTTCAACCCGCATACTATAGACGAGGTATAATTTCAAACACGTGCACATAGCTATGTCTATCCTCAACGGGCTGAAACTTGGTTTCTTCTAAAACATCATAACTTTAGTCTATTGATAAATAGTTGTTCTCTTTAATCCTCACGCTATAGACGAGGTGTGCACATAGCTATGTCTGCCCTCAACAGGCTGAAACTTGGTTTCTTCTAAAACATCGTAACTTTAAGCTATTGATAAATAGTTGTTCTCTTTAATCCTCACGCTATAGACGTGGTATAATTTCAAACACGTGCACATAGCTATGTCTGCCCTCAACAAGCTGAAACTTGGTTTCTTCTAAACATCGTAACTTTAAGCTATTGATAAATAGTTGTTCTCTTCAATCCTCATACTATAGACGTGGTATAATTTCAAACACGTGCACATAGCTATGTCTGCCCTCAACAAACTGAAACTTGGTTTCTTCTAAAACATCGTAACTTTAAGCTATTGATAAATAGTTGTTCTCTTCAATCCGCATACTATAGACGTGGTATAATTTCAAACACGTACACATAGCTATGTCTGTCCTCAACAGGCTGAAACTTGGTTTCTTCCGAACATCGTAACTTTGGTCGTTCTCTTCAATCCTCATGCTATAGGCCTAACTCACAGCCATGTCCAACCTCTATACGTTGAAACTTGGTTTCTTCCGTAACTTTCACCTAATCTCTTTCGGTCGTTCTCTTTTCAGATGTTCCCCTGCTGCGAGGAATGTAATGTAACGTTTGCAAGGCGTGATAACTTCATGCGCCATATGAAATCAAAACTCCCTAGCATAACATCTGCTTTATGTAAAGTTTGTAGTGTGTATTTCGCTAACGTAGTGCGATACGAGGCTCACTTAGCAGAGGTACATCAAATGTCTACTTGCCCTCAGGTAGTAGTAGGGAAAAAGCGTGCAGCTACTGATGTAGCTGTAGAAAGTACTAGTAGTAAAAAACCTAGAAAAAATCATGAACTTCAAACTATTCACTGCGAGCACTGTAACACTGATGTACCATCTTCGCATTTTCAGGGACACTTACGGAGTAATGCACATAAAAATAATGCATGTAGAAGTGGTAGTAACGCAAATATCGAGGAAATTAATACAGCATTTAAAAGTAGGATTGCTAGTTACCGAATTCGCACCAGTCAAAAGTTTCAGAACACTTCAAACTTTTTAAATTGCGTTCAACCGGATGTACAACAGCTTCTTGCTAAATCTTTATCCAATCATAGTTTATTTAAAGTTAATTTTGAACTTTTCACCTTGTACATTAAAAGCACGGATGAATCCGAAATAACGGACATTAAATCATTTAATACGAAGAATTTTGTCATAAGTCAGTCGACTAATTTTGGTGATGTACTTAGGGATGTCTCTAACATTATTTCAACTAAGAGCGAGGAATTTCGGGAAAAGGAATCAGGGTGGGCTTTAGTTGAAATAATGTATCTAGAAGTTAACATCAATAAGTACAATCCCATGCGAGGTTCATCGTACATCGAGCTGCCGACATGGATTCAGCGAAAAGAAGCTGTTGTAAACATCCAAAACAATGACGAAGCATGTTTTGCATGGGCGGTGATGTCAGCTTTAAATCCTGCGAAATCAGACGTAGCTAAGAGAACATCATCGTATCCACACTATTCAACGCAGCTAAATTTCGATAGTATAGAATTTCCTGTGCAGATAAAGGATATTAAGCGCTTTGAGGAACTAAATAACATTAGTATTAATGTGTATGGTGTAGAGAAAAAGTCTGTAGTAGGTCCTCTGTATTATACATGTCATAAGAAGAGTACTCATGTTAATTTACTCTATATTGAAAACAGTGTGAATAGCCACTTTTGCTGGATTAAAAATCTGAGTAGACTTGTTGGTAGTCAGTTATCCAAAGAAAGGTGTAAAAAGTGGCTATGTGATGGATGCTTGCAGTATTTTAGAACTGAAGATCAGTTAACGAAGCATTCCAAGAATGACTGCAATCATGTACGTACAGAGATACCTACTACAGGCAATAATGTTTTAAAATTTACAAATTTTCACAAGCAGATGTGGGTACCGTTCGTGATTTATGCAGACTTTGAAGCCATCCTCACACCATGCAACACATGCTCACCTAATCCTAACAACTCTTTCACTAATACTACGCACATGCATGTCCCGTATAGCTTCGCGTATTACATCAAGTGTAGTTACGATAGTACGCTTAACAAGTTAGAGCTGTATCGAGGACATGATGCTGCTAAAGTATTTTTAGAAAGACTTGAAAGTGATGCAGTTCGTCTCGGTCGTATTCTGAATAGTAATATTCCTATGAAGCCACTCACCGAAATTCAGTTAAATGATCATGAACGTGCTACAAAGTGTAGCATTTGTGATGGGGAATTTTCCGAAAATGACCCTAAAGTTTTTGATCATGATCATTTAACTGGTTTCTACAGATGTGCCGCTCATTATAGCTGTAATCTTAAGTATAGAGTTCCTAAATTTATCCCTGTAATTTTTCATAACTTATCTGGTTACGACTCTCATTTCATCATTTCACAATTTGGAGCTTCAGATGAAAAAGTAGATATAATCCCTCAGAATAAAGAGCGGTACATTGCGTTTGCAAAGTCTGTAAAAGTAGATGCTGAGCATTCTATAAAACTGAGATTCCTTGACTCGTTTCGCTTTATGGCGAGTAGCCTCGATAAACTTTCTAGTCATTTACAGCCTGAACAATTTACAGAAATTCGACGCGTTTTCCCCGAAGAAGCGCAGTTTAATTTACTTCGGCGTAAGGGTGTTTTTGTTATGAATATCTCGACTGCTTAGACCGCCTCGAAGAACGTGCCTTACCATCGAAACAATCCTTTTACAGCTCGCTGAATTCAGCAGATACTAGTGATGATGACTATTTACATGCACAACATATCTGGGAGCAGTTCCACATTCAAACGCTGGGTGAATACTCCGATTTATATTTAAAGACAGATGTACTTTTGTTAGCTGATGTTTTTGAAAATTTTCGCTGTGTTTGCATGAACACCTACAGCCTTGACCCATGTCAGTATTTTACTGCACCTGGGTTAAGTTGGGATGCGATGTTGAAACACACGCATGTGAATTTGGAACTGCTGACCGATATCGATATGGTGCACTTCATAAAATCATCAATTCGAGGCGGTCTGAGTCAGTGCAGCGGGCGGTATTCGAGGGCTAATAATAAGTACATGCCGAGTTTCGATTCCAGTCAGGAATCTCGGTATATCGTTTACCTCGATGCTAATAATCAGTATGGGTGGGCGATGAGTCAGCATCTACCGGTGAGTGGTTTCCGCTGGCTGACGCAGTGCGAAATTGATGCTTTACAGCTACACGCCCTAGGTGATGAAGCTGATAAAGGCTATTTCCTCGAAGTTGACTTACAGTATCCTAAAGAGTTACACACTTCTCATAATGACCTACCGTTCTGCCCTGAAAATATGAAGCCCCCGTACATCGCATCAACGACGAAAATGCTCATTGCTAATTTGTGCGATAAATCTAAGTATATCATTCATTACCGAAATTTAAAACAGTGTTTGCAGCATGGTTTGAAGTTATCCAAAATTCACCGCGTACTAGAATTTAATCAGTCACCGTGGCTAAAGCCATATATCGATCTGAACAATAATTTAAGAACGAATGCGGTTAACGAGTTTGAAAAAGATTTCTACAAGCTCATGAATAACAGTGTGTTTGGTAAGACTATGGAAAATGTTGACAAACGCGTTGATGTAAAATTGATTACAAACTGGGATAATATTAAGAAAAGGTATGGTGCTAACTATTTAATAAGTAAACCAAATTTCCATAGCTGCACCATCATACATAATGCGCAATTGCTCTACACAGATACCGATTCGTTTATTTATCAAATCAAAACTGATGACTATTACAATGATATAAAGCCGGACTTGGGTAGGTTTGATACAAGTAACTATCCTGCAGATAATCAATATCATCTACCGCTAGTGAACAAAAAGGTTCTAAGTAAAATGAAAGATGAATGTGCTGGGAATATTATATTTGTAGGTACTAAATCCAAGTCATATTGCATAAAACTCTTAAATGAATTACAAATAAAGAGATTGAAGGGGGTTAAAAAGAATGTCGTTCAGAATCAGCTTTGAAAACTATAACAATTGCATTAAAAGTAATCCACCTGTTTTGCATAAGCAAATGTCTGTCATTAGAAGCAAGAAGCACCAGTTGTACACTCATTTAATTAGTAAGGTAGCCCTTAATAGCGATGATTGTAAACGGTTTGTCATTCCAAATTCTACCAACACGCTAGCCTGGGGGCATAGTAGTATTGATAGGTACTACTTTACATAAACATTATGCTAGAGGTGTGTACTTACGTTACGCTGTCTTACATCACAAAGAGGTACGCTGAGAGCGTAGTACAGCAAGTTTAAACTTGTACATTCAAGAATTGCATCGAGAAGTACGCAAACATCACTAGGGTAAAATGATTCGAGATAAAACTTGTACATACAAGATGTAAATAAATAATGTAGAATTGGCATATTCTTTTATTTTAGGTTAGGTATTACCTTCCTCCCGCTCCTTATTTGCAAGATAGAGTTTTTGTTTATTACTCATAGAAGAAAGGTGATGAGCAGATTCGTAAGTATAGTATCGTCTAGTTCGGTAAGTATCTCGAGAGCAGAATTTTTTGTCAGAAAAGCATATAAGTTTGTAAAGCACGTGGAATTTGCCGCCACCGGGGCAGCACTGTTCTCTCTGGATTAAAAGCTTTGTTTCCAAACAAGAGCACGTGGAATTTGCCGCCACCGGGTAGCACGGTAATTAAAGATGGCGGATGACAGCTGCACATAGGTTTGTAAAGCATGTGGAATTTGCCGCCACCGGGCAGCACGGTGATTAAAGATGGCGGATGACAGCTGCACATAGGTTTGTAAAGCATGTGGAATTTGCCGCCACCGGGCAGCACGGTGATTAAAGATGGCGGATGATATCTGTCAAAAAAAGGGGCATAGTTTTGTAAAGCATTTAGAATTTGCCGCCACCACATAGAGTGTAGCACTGAGGTTTGTGATGCAAGATGGCGGATGACAGCTGCACGTAGCTTTGTAGAGCACGTGGAATTTGCCGCCACCGGGCAGCACTGAGGTTTGCGATGCAAGATGGTGGATGACGTACCACATTTCAAAGGTAAGTAGCTAAAGAGGGCAGGACGGTGCTCAAAGATGGCGGATGACAGCTGCACGTGGCTTTGTAGAGCACGTGGAATTTGCCGCCACCACATAGAGGGCAGCACTATGCTCTGTTGATTAAAGATGGCGGGAGGTAGCCGTTAAAAAAGCACGTGAGTTTGTTTCCAAACAAGAGCACGCGGGATTTACCGTCACCACATAGAGGGCAGCACGGTGCTCTCTTGATTAAAGATGGCGGATGACTGCTAACAGAAATTTGCCGCCACCACATAGAGGGCAGCACTGTTCTCTCTGGATTAAAGATGGCTGGATGACAGCTGTCAAAAAAGCACATGGCTTTGTTTCCAAACAAGAGCACGTGGAATTTGCCGCCACCACATAGAGGGTAGCACTGTTCTCTCTGGATTAAAGATGGCGGATGACAGCTGTCAGAAAAGCATATAGGTTTGTAAAGCATGTGGAATTTACCGCCACCACATTTCAAAGGTAAGTAGCTAAAGAGGGCAGCACGGTGATTAAAGATGGCTGCTGTCAAAAGAAAGCATGTTGATTTGTAAAGCACGTGGAATTTGCCGCCACCACATAGATTGCAGCACTGTTCTCTCTGGATTAAAGATGGCGGATGACAGCTGTGACGTACCACATTTCAAAGGTAAGTAGCTAAAGAGGGCAGCACGGTGCTCAAAGATGGTGGATGACAGCTGCACGTGGCTTTGTAGAGCACGTGGAATTTGCCGTCACCAGGCAGCACTGAGGTTTCGGATGCAAGATGGCGGATGACAGCTGTCAAAGGTAAGTAGCTAAAGAGGGCAGCACGGTGCTCAAAGATGGCGGATGACAGCTATCAAAAAAGCACGTGGATTTGTTTATCTCGAGCTAGTGAGGTTAAGTTGGTACCACTAAGGTTTAGGCCCGTCAAGATGGCAGTACTGAGGTTAGCGATGCGTTGTTGTCTGTCAAAACGCACGTGGCTTTGTTTACAAATCTGTCAAAAAGCACGTGGCTGTCAAAAAACACGTGACTTTGTTTACCTCACATTAGTTAGGTTAAGTTGGCACTACTGAGGTTTAGGCCCGTCAAGATGGCAGTACTGAGGTTAGCGATGCGTTGTTGTCTGTCAAAAAGCACGTGGCTGTCAAAAAACACGTGGGTTTGTTTACCTCATGCTAGTTAGGTTAAGTTGGCACTAGTGAGGTTTAGGCCCGTCAAGATGGCAGCAGTGAGGTTAGCGATGCGTTGTTGTCGATGACAGCTGTCAAAAAGCACGTGTCTTTGTTTACAAATTCAAATCTCCCGCCAAAATTCAAATTTCCCGCCAAAATTCAAATTTCCCGCCAGAATTCAAATTTCCCGCGCCGCGGGCGGAGGAGGAGGCCGCCGAATCGCTGCATTATACTACTCATCTGGAAGTGATGTCAGTACTCCTACCATTTGTCGGAAGGTGTTTACTATTGGATTCCATGAGCGAGCTGCGGCATATAAACCAAGGATCGCTTAACCGAACGCTCGCTGCCGATTACAATTGTGCACAGCTCGTCACTTGTGGACTGAAGATCAAGGAAGAGCATTACGTGCAATGACGAATTACTCTTGACGTTTTGGCAGTCCGATGGACATGATTAGACCTGAACAATGCTATATGAACGTTACCTACTGGGGTGATTGCTGCCATTGGGAAATTCATTGAACGAGGCATTATGGTTGCCGGCCTATGTATTGGGACATGGTCTTGATTCTCTGATTTGAAATCACCAAAGTATGGCTGACGAAGGTTATTATTCAATATGGTAATATTCTATCTTACCTATCCTGTGGAAACAATTCGGAATTGGTCATTTTCATTTTCAACAATGCACTGAATTCGTTCTTTAAGGGACGGCCATATAACCGAATGATTTTACAAAATGGAAGCGAATAAATTTAACCGGCCGACCCAAAGCCCTGGTATAAACCTAGCTGAACGTTTCTGGGGTGAGTTACAGTGCAGTTTGACAGCCAGACCAGACAACCACAAAACGGCCACATTCCAGGAGGATTACAAGGATATGTCTTAAAATGTGTGGTTGCTTGTGCTTAAAGGGGTCATCTTCCCAAATACGTTAAGGCATGACCTACTAAAAGTTTATATGCTGTGATAAAAGTAAAAGCAGGACCTCCATCGTACTGACATCATAGCAGCCTCAGTCAAGCCAGTACCAGCTCATTAATGGAAAAGTACTGTATGTTATGCAGCAGCAACATTATCAATGGACAGATATAGGCTGGCATGCGAAAGTCACGCGATAGGGCTTTAGGTGCAAGGTGTTATGTGTGAATGGACCTCACCACCACGTCTCACACGTGATCGAAAGAGTTCGTGCAAGAGAGAGAGAGGTGGCTAGAGCAGTCGTTGAAACTCTTAAGAACGCTCCTCCAGCCAATTATGGATAACTTGGGCCCGATGACACGGTCCATTATCCTGCTGGAATATCTCATAGTTGAAGGTGTACGTGAAGTCTATGAAGGACTGCAAGTGGTCACCAAGCAGTCCAACGTAGCAGTGGTGGATCAACGGATTCAGCCTGCCACAATAACTCACCGCACACCATTACGGAGCTACCACCAGCCTGCGTGGTGCCCTGTTGACAAATGGGTTTCATGGCTTCATGGGACCTGCACCATATTCCAACCCTACCATCAGCTCGAAACAACTGATACAGTGACCAAACCACTTGCCGCCAGTCCTCCAGGGTCCAAATAGCAACGTCACGCGCCAAGGTGAGGCGCTGTTACCGATGTTATGGTGTTAACAAGGACACTCTGCTAGAACGTCTGCACCCATAACCCACTGATGTTAAAGAACGCTGCACTGACATGCAGGGTGTGTATCTGGTACCTTCGTCATTGGATGTGTGTGAGATTCGAGCCCATGTGGCTTCTCTGTTACCACGGAAATCTATAGCCAGATGCCGTTAATCGCGATCATTAGGTATCCGTGTTCGTCCACTGCGCTGTTTGCTGTGGATGGAAAGCCTTCCATGAGGTATTCCCGATACATCCGTTACACGGACGACCAATGAATTTTAAATATACGCACATCATCGACAATGGAGTTCTCCATCCACATGGCCCCTGTATCATTCCTTGTTCGAAAGGCGAGAATTAAGGTCTCCTTGCTACGACCAGCACACACGGTGTTTTTATTCACTCTCAATATGTCACATCACATCAGATAAATGTCTGGGAAAGTCCAAGACATTGTCGTGACAGACAGGATTTGAGCTTATAGATGAGCTCTTAGGAAAAGTCAGATTGGTTGGAAGGTTGTTTGGATCGTTCCCGAGCGGTTGGAACGTATAAGGTTGGGAAGTTTCAACTAAGGTGCAGATCAGGAGGAAAGTCGACGAAGTGGATTCCCACGAAGTTAATATATTCTGATACTGAAGGTTGACTACAATATGTACACTATGTACAATATAAAATAAAGACTTATGTTGGCAAGTCTTGAGCGAGAAGTCTGTCTACTAGTCGTCCGTTGAAGTATATAATACTTATTATTATTATTATTACTGATTGCGTAATCGTCCTACCGACCGGCAGGGATTCTGCTGACAACTGGTCCGCGAAGTGAATAGTAGAAGCCCTGAATAAGGGCTTACTTGCCTTTATATAGCCTCCGGGGCCAACGCCCAATGTTCTCGAAGCTTGTCGTAACCTGCGTACGTGACTGCTTCATCTTTCGAGATTCTGGCCAATCAGAGCCCGTGTCCAAAAGACCTTTCTAGTATATTCTACTGCGTCTATGCGGCTGAACCATGCCCTGTCAACATGAGTCACTTCCTGTATGACAAACTTCTCTGCTACTCAAGATTTCCTAACATGTACGAAACATGATTTCCACTCTTAACTGACTATTCAGTTCCATGAATATAATTATTTTACATCTTTTAATTATTATCAGGTACGCCCATTAGGTATGCTTATACCTGACTCCTAGCCTCTTATGACAGGCTAATTCCTAATACATCAGGTACAGCTATTCCTCCTACGTTCCCTGGGTTCGATCCTCGGAGGGAATAGCAGTCCTGGGTTCAAGTCCCTGGGAGGACACGACACCTCCCTCCCCTAGGGAGAAATGAATGCAAACATCTCTTGCATTCATTTCGCTACTCTCAAACTGTAATCTTTACAGCTTATGATACTTATGAATTACAACCTTTTGGAGCTTACTCTCCTACTAGTGGGACTACGCTGTGCCAATATCTCTTCCGGTAACACCCTTGATTCCGGTGTTTCTATTAATTCTAACTCTGATTGCAAATCAGGCTTACTGGGGGCCCTTCCAGTAGCCCTGTGTTGCTTAAATTGGACGGTAATGTCTTCGTCCGATACCCTTGCCTTACTGTTGGCAGTAATTACATGTTGATAAATACAGAGATTGGGGCAGCGTTCCTTGTAGTCCTCAATACACTTGGGTTTATACTTACAACTTTTACAACAGCCACAGCAACAACACAATATTACTATCATTATGGTTAAAACACTCCAAGTTACAATTTGGTACACACTTACATATTTTAACGCTATATTATGCTTGAGTTCAATCTCTTGCTGTTGCACTAAGCGTTCGACTTCGCTTACTTTCTGACTTGTCCATTTTAGATCGTTTACATGATTTAATAAGTTACCTACAGTCACTTTGTTTAACTCAGGAATCTCACTGAGTTTTATATTACTATAACTTGATTCACAACAATCATATTCCAACGCAATTTCTGGTATAATGTCCTTTTTCATGGTGGAGTTTATACTCCCTGAACTTTGTATCTTACTATCTACAGAATATACAGTACACAAATCCATGAAACTTATTATACCTAGACCATGTAATTTTACATCACTAGTAGACTCTTTACAAATGCATGTCACTTGGGTTTCATTAGGGGATATGTAAATGTATTTATTATCATTCACAGGAATCCAAGTGAGCTCGAAAATTGGCAATACCCTCTTTTCACAGTCTTCGGGAAGGTGATTTACACCTGTTAACAAACTAATTATACAAGGTCTCTTGGTAATTACATTTCTTAGAGGAAAATTATATTTACACAACCTTTGATTGTCCTTTATTAATTTGCACTCTTGCACTTGTTCCTTACCTAGTTGTGCGTAAGTTTGCTTCTCTTTGTCTAAGATTACATACTCTTTTTCTTCCTGTAGGTATACAAAGTGGTTGGGGTTGTTCTTTATTTTCGTAGGGAAGGGAACACATTTATACAGGGAATATTTAATTCCGTTTGTCAATGGAAGCTTTAAAATATATACCAAAGAGTCTTTTGTTAGGTACACGCTCACTGTTGAAATTTGATATGTGAGATACCCATAACTTTCTCTTATCTCTATTGGCAGGTCATAACCCTTGGGAAATTCCCCTTGTACCTTCTTGTAAGCCTTTAAGATATCATCTGGACTAAGTATTCGTACTTGTACTAGTCCTAACCTAGCATTTATAATACTATCTAAGATTATCTGATAGTGTTCATGCAGCTGAAGTAACACACCTTGCAATTCAATCAGGTGTTTATTTAACATTATCTGTAATTCTGAATGTCGGAAGGCCTCTGAAATTTGCAAAGTTTCATTCTGTACATATGTCTTTAGCTGCTCAAAATTTTCGCTTAATTTCAATTCGTTAGTTGTGACATCATATAGCGTGCTGTTAACCGACTGAAGAGTAGATCTCACTACTACTAATTGTTCCTTGGTCGATTTTATAAGGGATAATTGTTCCTGTTCTAGCTCATTAATTTTACCTTGGTAAAATTTTGCATCCTCGTCATCAAGGGTTCCAAATAATGTTTTAGCTATGGTTCCTACTACGTTAATTAATCCCCTTTTATTTCGTTTACTGTCTAACATCCTTCCCTTAGAAATTTTCTTTATTATATCCTTTAATCCCTGTATGCGTGCTAACTGGAGCTCTACTAGCCTTATGTCGTGCTGACATGATAAGTGCATTTCTCTTTCAATATCAATACAAAGAGTCTGGGTCCTTTGTAAATTCTTACGGGCTAAATTATACATCTCGGACAACTTATTTAACTGAACGTACGTAACTAGTGTCCATTCGGTGCTGTACAGCCTTACTTCTCCCTTATCTTCAAAGTACACTCCGGGTGTGTTGTCGTAAGGAGTTATTTGTAGATCTAACGGCTCGCAGGCGGCTACCATCGTTATCAGCACCAACAAGGTCGCTGTCCTGGACATTGTGCCTGCAAATGAATACGGTCTCTCTTATCTTCTGACAGAGTAATTTCGCGCTGTCTTACGCCTAATCTCATCTTATATTTAAGTTAGATAATCACAACACTTAAGTGTTAACACATCACTATTCATTTCCGAATGACATCCGAATAACTCTACGGAGATTATTGTTTATACTGACCGCACGCTGGCTCGCGGAGCCAGGGTCTCGGGTTCGGTTCTATCCTATGAGTATGGTATTCAACTCATTTTTCATCTCACGGCAATCTTCGTTATCATGAGTCCTAAATTCACAAGAACCTTCTCCAATGTGCTATTGGATGCAGAATTATGGTTCTTCTTACCTGGCTTATCCATAAGCACTCAGGTAACTACCCGCCTTACGGGGTCTTCTCAAGGGGTGACTCCCGGCCAAAGGGTGGCTCACCTTCTGCCTTCAACATCCTCTGATAGGAGACATAGCGTTGCCGGTCCAGGGTAACGGCTATGTAATTTGAAGGTCAGAATTTTGCCTTGAGGATAACGTCTTATGGGACATACATTCCCCAGTTATTCGCTGTGCGCAGAGTGGCACAGAGTAACCGTGCATGGAGCTTGTAGGGTGGCATATGATGCTCTGGTATGGGTTCACTACAATTCATGTCCACAGTATGACTTTTCTAACAACAGCAAAACCTGGTTGTAGTTCACAACCTTTCTCTAGGTGGGTTTCTGCGCTTGCAGATATCACACCTCCTTGAGTAGCCACCGGCTCAATGGTGACATACCCCAGGTGGAATCCGTCTCAAGGGATTCACACCTCCCATAGGGTGCCCACACTTGTGCTAAAGACTACATGTAAGGCCGCTCCCTATGAGGATCCATTTGTCGCCTCCTACGACAAGCTGGATCGGCTGTGGTGCTATTCTGGTATACAGAATTACTTATGTTGATCCCCGGCACCACACGGGGTTTTTCCGTGTGCCTTACTACAGGACTCATTCTATTCCTTCCTTCGTGAGAGCATTACCGTGTATTTGACCGTATTGTTTAATTTCTTAACACCGATTTGTGACTCTGTGACTGTACCTATTCGCAATTTCCTACCTTTCATATTAGTGATTTTTGTGTAGCCTTTTCTCTATCCTGCCCGTTCAATAAAATACTATGCTGCGTATTAGCAATGTTCCTATTAACTCTGAACTAAATTGTAAGCCTTCTGCTTTCACTACATGAGTGAGCCTTGTGCTCAGCTCAAGACCTCGTGGGTCAAGTTTGGCGAGGGTTGACATCTAGACTCACAGCCTCGCCACTGTGGTCTTTCTGACGGGTACTGAGGATCGTGCACTGTTTGACGTCCCGTACCAATAATCCTTTGTTCTGGAATTTCTAGGTTAAATTTCTAACATCGGTATCCCTAATTTGGCACGTGACTTGACAGGGTATTTCATACTAACCTTATCAGCAGTCATCGAAAGTTCACAATGCCGTTGAGGTAAAGGGAGTGTGTTTACCGCGGCCGAAATCAGAACCAAATGCAACTATTTATGCCCGTTTCTAATCAATATAGAGCTTCAATCTATTTTTATGGACAGTGGTTCGTTTTCCTCGCTTATTCAGCTCCAGTGTGCAGTTCACACCATTTACCCTTATGACCTTATAGGGGCCTTGATATGGTGGCGATAATTTTGATTTGCTACGCCCTCGTCTTAGAGCATCATTACGGAGCAATACTAGGTCTCCTTCCTTAAAGGAAACTTCGTTCTGTGATTCATCATACCTACACTTCTCTTGCTCTTTACTCTTAATTAGAGTTTTCCTGGCTATTTCGTGACTCTCCTGGAGTCGTTGTGTTAATTCTTCTACCACATTCTGATATTCATTGTAAGTTGGCTCAGGTTTTCTCTGTAGTACGCCTGGAATATTGGCCTTTCTTCCGAATATCAATTCAAATGGTGTGTAACCAGTGCTAGTATGTTTGGTAGTATTATACACAAACATAGCCATTGGGAGATACTTATCCCAGTCATTCTGAGAGCTACACACATAATGTCTCAGAAATTCACCTAGCACTCTATGTGACCTTTCTAGGCTTCCGTTTGATTGTGGACGGAAAGCGGCTGTGTGTACCTTCTTAATCCGTAGGGTTCGACACAGTTTCTTAAACATGTCCGCCATGAAATTCGCACCTTGATCTGTTAAGATCGTTCCTGGTATTCCAAAAATACTGATCACACTATTTATCAGTGTTCTAGCTACTGTTTCTGTAGTCTGATCTGGCATTGCACTCACGACCAGGTACTTCGATAACTGGTCCTGACAGGTGAGTATATATCGATTTCCGGCCTCTGTTAAGTCTAGAGGGCCTACGATATCTAACGAGACCTTATCAAACACTGTCGCTGGAGTGTCGGTTATGACCATTGGGGCTTTCACTTCTGGCCCGGTAATCTTATTCTTTTGGCACGAAGGACATGAACGAATATAGTTTTCTATGTCCTTGTGCATCCCATCCCACTGGATGTGGTCTTTCACCCTAGCATACGTCCTGGTAATGCCTTGGTGACCTCCGACCAGCGAAGCATGCGCTTCTTCGATTATGTCTCGTTTTTCCTGCTCTGTTAGCTCAGCCTTTGATTTGCTAGTAGCAGGCGTTCCTACCTCATTCTCAGGCTCTGTCACCTCTACCGAA
The DNA here is from genome assembly GCF_040414725.1 of Anabrus simplex. Taxonomy (NCBI): domain Eukaryota; kingdom Metazoa; phylum Arthropoda; class Insecta; order Orthoptera; family Tettigoniidae; genus Anabrus; species Anabrus simplex. The sequence continues at coordinate 1,396,649,547 of NC_090265.1, forward strand.
GCGTCCTCGGATTCAGAGCTGAGTCTGTCTGTCTGCTTACTTTCCCCGTTCGACCTCATGTTAGGAGTCGACGTCCTTTCATTACTTCGTTCCCCATTGCCTGCCATGTCTGGCTCTTGGCCTTCAAAGCTAACTATTCTCACTTCCTGTTCAGAGGTAGCAGGAATTCTACTCAGAGCATCTGCGTTGCAATTACGCTTGCCCTCCTTATACACGATATCAAAATCGTATTCGGCTAACTTAAGCCTAAATTTCAATAGCCTAGAGGATGGGTCTCGTACACTGAAAACCCACTTTAATGGTTTATGGTCGGTCACAACTGTGAAATGACGTCCAAACAAATAAGGACGAAAATATTTCACACCGAATACAATGGCCAATGCTTCTCTTTCAGTGGTACTGTAGTTTCTTTCTGCTTTATTTAGTGTCCTACTAGCATACGCCACCGGTAAATCCTTGCCTAGCGGACCCTGAGACAGTATAGCACCTAGCGCTTCCCCACTTGCGTCTGTGGTTAAAATGAATGGCTTCTCAAAGTCAGGGTACTGTAAAACTGGTTTTTCAATGAGTTTCTGCTTCAGTACCTGGAACGCATGTTCCTGCTGTTCTGTCCACACATACGGTACGTCCTTCTTTAGGAGTTCGTACAGTGGCTTCGCTATCTTACTATAATTAGGTATGAACCTGCGGTAATAACCTGACAACCCTAAAAATCCCTTCAACTGTTTCGTGGTAGTGGGTTGTGGAAAATCCCTCACTGCTTGGGTTTTCCTCTCATCGGGTTGGACTCCGTCCTTCGTAATGACGTGACCTAGGAATGTGACTTCAGTTCGTAAGAACTCGCACTTGTCCAGTCCTAATTTTAAGTTGGCTTCTCTTAGCCGTTCCAATACGTCTCGTAGCTTCTGGTTATGGTCATCTATCGAGCTACCATACACGATGACGTCATCTAAATAACAGAGGCATTTTATGCCTTCTAAGCCTGTTAATACGGTTTTCATTAACCGCGTGAACGTCGCGGGACTGTCCTTGAGCCCCATGGGCATTCTTAAGTACTCGTAATGCCTCCCTAGTGCAGAGAATGCGGTCTTTTCTCTGTCTTCTGGCTTCAACATGACCTGATGATAGCCATGCGCCAAATCCATGGTGGAAAAGTATCGGGCCTTTCCTAAAGCATCTAATATCTCCGTAATTAACGGAAGCGGGTACGCTGTACCGATTGTAATGCGGTTGAGCTCACGAAAATCAACTACCAGACGGTACTTTTGCTTCCCAGAGGCGTCCATTTTCTTGGGGATCAAAAGTATGGGCGAGGACCACGGAGAAGTAGAAGGAGCTATAATTTGATCATTTAACATTTTATCGATTTGTCTACCTATCTCCTCTTTCTGGGCTTCGGGCAATCTATATTGCCGTAAATGTATGGGAGGTTGATCCGCGGGTGTCGGAATGGCATGTTGCAGCACATCCGTGTGCGTCAACTTATCACCTTCCAAGTAAAACACATCTTGGTAGGCGGTACAGATCGCACATATCTCTTCGCGATCTTTAGGCGCTAAGTGGTCTAAACGCAACTGCTCTCGCAATCTTTGAGCCCTAGATTTGGTGACGGGAGACCTGATCTCCACTTGTTCACCACTGACATTATTATTATTATTACTATTACTGCCATTCCTTGAGTGCTCTTGCGTTCCGCTGCTTGTTCTAGATAAGGCGGCTCGCTCGGCCTTATTTACTACAGTGGGTGATTCAGCTGTCTCTTTCCCTACAGCATGAAGCTCTACCACTGGACTCAATAATCTCCAAGCCTTATCAGTAGTATTCAACATACTGACAATAGCCGTGTAATCTTCCGACTTGGTCAAGCACTCTGCTAAGTAAACGCCCGGTCTTACTTCTTGCCTTTCAACAAGGCCTTCGGCATTATTCTTATCTACTTCGATAGCCACTATCTTTTCGGTTCGGGGTTCCAAAGTGACCCATACGGCTTCTCGTGCACCAAAGGGATATTTCTTTCCTGCTATTAGCGCATAACCGTCCTGGTAATTTAATATGCTATTATGCAGGATATCCTTCCCAATGATCCCATCTTGCTTCAGATTGAAATCATTGTCTACCAGGTGGAAATCTAGTATTTTTCCTCCTATCGGGATTCGAACTTCCCCCTTCGTGAATACTACGTCTCCACTGATGCCCTTCAGCTGGAGGATCTCCTTTCGATTCACGAAAACGTCCTTAGGTGCACACTTTTCCTTAATGAGAGATACATCACTACCTGTATCTATTAAAAATCTAGTAGGGATCTTCTGACCGGCTAAACCTATTAAGATTGAGCCTTCTGTCTTAGGTAATTCTGTTGTGGCGGGACTTGATACCTTCGGGGTTGTCACAGCAGTCCCTTGCTCGTGACCCCTTGTTAGTTTAACGTGTCCCGGGTATTGAACCAACAGTCCTTGCTATCATGAGACCATCGCTTACATATTTTACACCGTGTTTTATTAAGACTATTCGGCTTGTCTTGGGTGTTTTGTGTTACACCAGCCTGAGTTACAACCTTACGACCCTTTCCTTGAGGGCTTACTTGTGCCTCTTGGCCTTGCTTGTTCTTTCCTTGAGGGTTAACTTGAGCCGTTCGGCTTAGCTTAGCGGTACATTGCCACCGCAAATGGCCTTGCCTCCCACAGGCATAACACCGCTTACGAGTGCGTCCACGGTCCTTATTTCGTCGTGGGCACTCGGGCCTCTTATGGCCCACTTCATTGCACTCATAGCATCGTATGACGGGCTCAGATGGCCCCTTACGATTTCCTGCTCCCTGCGCATGCTGGGATTGTACCCTGATTGGTACTTTCGTAGACCTGACTATCCTTACTTCCCCGGTAGTAGGTTTCTCTTGGTCTTTTAATTTCCTTCTACATTCTCGCTCCTTGTGGCCTAACTTTTTGCAGTATGTGCACTTAGGAGCCGGTGTGTCAGACTTGGTTCTTGGCCGTTCGCACTCTTTTGCGACATGGCCCTCTTGCTTACAGTTGAAGCAAGTTACCAATACGTTTCGGGATTTGCCTTGCTTATTTCCCGTTGCCTGACGTCGTCCTAAATTGCCCTTAAAGCTGCCCTTTGTAGGCACTACCTGCCAACCTTCCTTACGAGGGGTTCTAACCGGTTGTGGCTTGTACAGGGCTTCACGCTCTTCCTGAGAGAGCAGTAATGCCTCTTCCTGCCTGGCTGTACTTACAGCCTCTTCGAACGTTCTAGGATCTCTGTCTTGCACCTTGTGCTGGATCCTCCTATTTCGGAGCCCTTGAGTGAAACCGGCTATTGCTATTTTAACTATAATTCGGCGCTGATATTCGCGGCCTTCTATCGGTTCTTCCTCTAAGATCGCGTTTCTGAACATGACTACTATTTCTTCGACCTCGTGAGCCCATTCCGCCACGGAATTCTTAGTCCCTTGCTTGGACTGAAATAGTTTGCACAAATATAGTTCAAACGTACCTTGTTTGCCATAGTATTCCCATAACGCGTTCTTTGCGTTTCTCCAATTTATAATATCCCCCCGTGATAGTAACTTCTCGCGAGCTGGACCCGTTATCTTCGTTAGGATGTATTTAAAGAATAATCCTTTCTCATTGGGTCTTACCATGCAATGTGCGGCTTCTACGTTTGCAATAAATTCGCGGAGGCGTTCCGGCTTACTGCCGTCAAATTCATGACCGATTAACTTATGGCCTTCTGATGCCGATATAAACAATCGTTCCTCTGCATGCACACTACCCGTATCCGAACCTGCGTCACTGACATTATCTACCAGGTTACCCGTTACATTTGACTCTGCCATTAGTGAAGAGAAAATTATAAGCACTCACCCTTAAGGTTGATCGGTGCTGAAGATGGGCTGGATCCTCGGTCTCTGGACGCTGTCTGCTACCGCGCGCTGGGCTGGTTCAGTAGGCTGCTGTCGAGCTGCTGCTGCTGGCACCTCTCACTGGAACGGGAACTCTGCTGGGCCGTTACTTCTTTCTTGAGCTAAGCCTCTTCTGCGGGGCTTTCAAATAAATCGTCTCCTTCTCTGCTGAGGTTGTCTGCTTCCCACCTCACAGCTGCACACCAAGGATTTTTTGTCTTCTGTCGTGACAGACAGGATTTGAGCTTATAGATGAGCTCTTAGGAAAAGTCAGATTGGTTGGAAGGTTGTTTGGATCGTTCCCGAGCGGTTGGAACGTATAAGGTTGGGAAGTTTCAACTAAGGTGCAGATCAGGAGGAAAGTCGACGAAGTGGATTCCCACGAAGTTAATATATTCTGATACTGAAGGTTGACTACAATATGTACACTATGTACAATATAAAATAAAGACTTATGTTGGCAAGTCTTGAGCGAGAAGTCTGTCTACTAGTCGTCCGTTGAAGTATATAATACTTATTATTATTATTACTGATTGCGTAATCGTCCTACCGACCGGCAGGGATTCTGCTGACAACTGGTCCGCGAAGTGAATAGTAGAAGCCCTGAATAAGGGCTTACTTGCCTTTATATAGCCTCCGGGGCCAACGCCCAATGTTCTCGAAGCTTGTCGTAACCTGCGTACGTGACTGCTTCATCTTTCGAGATTCTGGCCAATCAGAGCCCGTGTCCAAAAGACCTTTCTAGTATATTCTACTGCGTCTATGCGGCTGAACCATGCCCTGTCAACATGAGTCACTTCCTGTATGACAAACTTCTCTGCTACTCAAGATTTCCTAACATGTACGAAACATGATTTCCACTCTTAACTGACTATTCAGTTCCATGAATATAATTATTTTACATCTTTTAATTATTATCAGGTACGCCCATTAGGTATGCTTATACCTGACTCCTAGCCTCTTATGACAGGCTAATTCCTAATACATCAGGTACAGCTATTCCTCCTACGTTCCCTGGGTTCGATCCTCGGAGGGAATAGCAGTCCTGGGTTCAAGTCCCTGGGAGGACACGACAACATCACAGTACGGTGGTACCGCAGACTAATACCTTTAAATACTGCTGTACTGCTCCCCTTAGCATGTAGGAGTAATTTATATTACTTACACGATACGACCACACCACAAAACTTACAAGTCATAAAGTCGGTAACAGGCAGAAAAGATCCATTTTTCTCCGAGGAGTAATATGCCTGGAATGGCCACCCGGCAAGTGGTTGACACCACTCCCCTGAGGCAATTCGTTTTCTATATGTAACATAAGTTAATTCCATGAATAGAATCACATCCTGAATATCAGTTCCGGTCTGAACAAAATAGGGTTGATCGTGGCTTGTTTCTGTGGACAAATTTAGGTAACTAATGTAACAGCACTAAATTATGTGCTATACAGTCAGTTCGACTTCAAAATTGACACAGATGGAGCTCACCCTGTTCCATGATGTCACATTCCTATTTACTTACATTCGCAGAAGTTACAACTTTTCAGCAGTTGACTATTCTCACATGCTACATATTCCTGTCCCGCCAGTATTCTTCAGCTATACCTCCCCCTTTCCATGGCTTTAGCAACTGTTTCCTTCCAGGTTGCTTTTGGGTTTCTCTAGACATCTTCCCCCTGGTGGAGACCACTTGAAAAAACACTGTAGCCATCGATGTTCCTCCAGCCGTTGGATATGTCTATCCAATCTCAGTGCTGCAGCATCAATCCTACCAGTCACCTGTTCTTTGGCCTCCAGCTCTATTCTTATATATTCATTTCTCAGTCGATTAAAGCGGGTACTTCTCATGCTCAGCCGTAAGAAATCAATTTCCACAACCTCAGTCTGACTACCGTTTGCCTCTCGTTCAGTATCCAACTCTCCGAGCCACGTCATAATGCTTTCAACTACAACACGCAGCACCACTTTCTTTGTTCGTTTGAATATTAGCCGACTCCGAAATATCCTATAGCTATGCTTGCTTGACTTATCCTGTAGGATACACCTGTATACGCATCACAAGGTCCAATCTTGTCCGTTAGTGAAACTAAGTACTTGAACATATCCATATTTCTCACCCAGCCAAACCGAAAATCCAAATCCTCACCTTACTCAAAACCAACAACAAAATATTCTGTTGCATCCATATTAACTGCTAATTCCCAGTGTCTATATGTATCCAATCCATTAATTTTTCCCATTTGATTGTCACAAACAGTAGAAAATCGAAGCGTTCGTACTGTACTGGTACATCCAAATGTCTGCAGTGTTATTCCAATAGCCCAGTACAACTTCTAAATACAACTTAAACACTGCTGGTGACAGGGAACAACCTTGCCTTAATTATCTACCTATCACAAAATTATATAATGATTTATTAACTTTACACCTGCCTTGCATTCGTGTGCATTCTTTTCACCAACTCTGTTGTTGCACGATCCACACCATTTACTAACTTCTTCCATAGTAACTTCCTTCGCGGAGAACTGTAAGTCATGCCTGTATTAACGAATATCAAATGATGATCTTAATTTATTATTTTCTGACGCATCTGACGTGCACAAAGGATGTTATCCGCACGACTTTTACCAGCAGTACAACTCGCCTGATTCTCACATACAACATCATAAGTATGTGTTATTTCAGAGAAAATCAGCTATACTAACGACTTTCTAGAAAGAATTTCAAATACCCTGCGCAGCGATTTAAGCTGTCATTTCAGTCAATATGAATGGTGCACTAGAATATCGATTCCAATAGAGTCTGGACGGAAATGTTTGACACTTCTAGCGCATGAATATATGTCACAGTCCTCTCCAGATATATTTATCAATGCAGCAATTAATATTTCTATCCGATATTTGAAAAGTTAAAAGAATTGTCCGTTTTCCTATTTATCATATTATATTACTAATTCTAATCACATTTAAGAGTGGGGACAAACCTGAAGACATATATATTTACAATACAGTTTAAGAAAAGAAATTCTGGAAATGGAAAATTTTGAGGAGAAATACTGAAAATTCCCAGAATAAAACAAATCCAATGGGCAAATTAAATAACTTTTACATAAGGAAACAGAGATAATATATTTCCAACTCATGTAACAATAATGATCAAATGTTACAAAATATACTTTCAAATTCTGCAAATTGGCACCATATAAATACTGTTCTCTTATATTAATTCAAATGTATAGAAGCAATTTTCCTTCTTATTCAACTGTCAAACAATTCACCAATTCTAAATAGCCTTCAAATATTGGATGTATATACATAGATAGATAGATAGATAGATAGATAGATAGATAGATAGATAGATAGATAGATAGATAGATAGATAGATTGAACCGTATCGTTCATAATGTGAAAGACATATTTAACGCAATGAATGTGTTGCAACATAGGGCTCAATTCACAATTGGCGCGAAGCCATGTTATAAGCTGTAGTTCGGGTGCACAGAGACGGGCGTGGCACCAAGTGTAAGTGAGAAGGAATGTGTCAGAAAGGGACAGAGATACTTGGATTTTGTTTGGGGAACCACCATCCCATCTTGATAAAAATTAAAGCGGCAAGAAGCAGGCTTGTCACGTCGAGGAAATCAAGCCATATCAACTCTCCCAGAGAGTTATTAGAGAAAATAAAACCATAGCAATAATCCTCGTAATTTTCCGAACGCTATGATGTGTCTTGAGACATTAATAAATAATCAATTCAATAATACAGGATTCGCGCGTGCACCGTGAGAACGAGATGACTAGCCACATACCAATCTCAAGTGCGTTTGCTAATGAACACCCTGGCGTGGCGTGCCTTGCTACTCCCTATAAGAACTGAGAGATTTGGAAGGAGGCTTCTCATTCTGTTTCAAGATTTGCTCCAGTGCGTTCGTGACTATGTCAGTTTGATCAAGAAATTGTGCCATAAACTTCGTATCGAACAATTCATTTTCGTCAGTGTGGTCGTGAATATAATAATTCATCCGATATTTGCGCGATGAACTCATTGTAAGAACAGGTTTGATTAAACTATTTTGTTCTAACATTTCACAGTGCGGTCGCAAGTGAGTAACTGTATGACCGATGATAACGCCGTATACAAAGACTTCGTCATAGGAGCTGTATGGGCAAACCATGTAAATATGTAACTGTGGAGTGTATCTAGAAATTTAGATTTGAATAGCTAATACTACTACCGCCAGGTTAATACGCGTGTGCAGTTGAGCACGAGACAATGACAATTTATGTTCAACTAACTAGGCTAGCATTCCTGCCTTCAGCTGAAGTCATCTCACATGTAAGTTCGCGTGCAGTTCAGCAGCAGAGAGATAACAATTACACTTGGCTTTACATACCGCCAATTTCTGCTTTAATGTCTATGAGAGTGAGTGGGAGCATCCCTTGTGCAACGCAGTCGACTAATTAGGCGTTTGATTGCATTTAGGGCCTGGAATCCACGTCAAAAACTGATAGAGCGCGAGACCTTCCTACACTTACCTCAAGTAGATGACACATCCATGAAGCCATCCAAGGAGCTGAAACCAGGACTACAGAGCTCGATAGCTGCAGTCGCTTAAGTGCGGCCAGTATCCAGTATTCGGGGGATAGTGGGTTCGAACCCCACTGTCGGCAGCCCTCAAGATGCTTTTCCATGGTTTCCCCATTTTCACACCAGGCAAATGCTGGGGCTGTAGCTTAATAATAGGCTACGGCCGCTCCCTTCCCACTCCTAGCCCTTTCCTGTCCCATCGTCGCCATAAAACATATCTGTGTCGATGTGACGTAAAGCCAATATCAAAAAAAGGAAACAAGGACTGTCAACCCAGGATGACGGCAGCCTGATGATGGGATAAATAGAATAGCCATGTTCGCAATGGAGGCGCCATGGGGTCATCACCAATGATAAAAGTGAACAGGTGTTTTGGCATGTGTGAGGGTAGTAATGTTTCGCAGACATTTTTTCTTTTAATGCAAATAAGGTGCAGATTAATCCCTTCAGACAACGTTTCAATGAAAGTAAGATGTTGGTTAAGCCTTTCTGGCAACCTTTCAATGTAAATAAGATGTTGATTAAGCCCTTCTGGCAATTAGTTAATTTTTACAGGATTATTGCATGTGTAGGTAGTGTTTTCAGCCTTGCTTTATGGGTAATTAGGAAGATAGGTATAACTTAGATTTGTGTAAATATATAATTTTATTCTTTTATGCATGTTAATGTAGTTCGATGTACAGTTAGTGTCTTCAAAAAAGAAAGTTCTGCTACCTTAAAGTGTCGAATGGGAATTTATTACAAAGTGTTAGTTAACTTAAAGGTAGGATTTGCATGATTAGATGTGTGTGCACGAATTTCAGAGAAAGGGGCTGAGCAGTGAGCATGCATTTGCAACGTCTAATCAATAAGGATTTTCTCAATTTACCGGCGGAGTTTCCCACAACTGTGCAATTGATCTGAACCGGGGACTTAAGGACAATGTGTTGCATTACACGGATGATACTCCATAGATTGTGAAGAATTGACACACGAATGTGTTTTCATTTGATGAAGTAGACCCGAGAAGAGGTCAGGCGCATAGGCCATAATTTGAATAAGAAAAGAATATTCCCGTGTGAGTTATAGAGAGGCCCAGTGAGCCAGAAGTATGCCTGCTTTTAGAGAAGCAGATGATTTGAACGTCCCATTTTGTCGAGACAGTGTCAACTGTGTGGAACTAGGCCGTTTAGAATAGTCTGTTTATCTTTTTTGTTAGGGTCGAGACGACCTTGCCCATCCCACTCTGCCAGCGGTCGATGACACAGCACAGCACACTTGAGGGTGAGATCCGTTCTTTAAGAAGACTGCGAGTGAAATATGTTTCTCTCCATTTAGCATGTTTTTATTTCAGGTGTGGTAGAATTTGTTGTCTTTGTTGTCTGTGTTCTTATTTGTGTTGTTTCTATTTTTTGTTGTATTGTCGTATGTTTTGTTGATTAGAGCCGGGCTGAGTGCTCAGACGATTAAGGCGCTGGCCTTCTAACCCCAGCTTGGCAGGTTCGATCCTGGCTCAATCCGATGGTATTTGAAGGTGCTCAAATACGACAGCCCCGTGTCGGTAGGTTTACTGGCACGTAAAAGAACTCCTGCGGGACTAAATTCCGGTACCTCGGCGTCTCGGAAGACCTTAAAAAGTAGTTAGTGGGACGTAAAGCAAATAACATTATTAACATTATTATTTGTTGATTAGAAAGTGACATAGAACGCAAGCTCCTAGTGGTTGTGGGTTCTGTCCCATTCTTTGTTCATTGATATTCGGGCTCACATTTAACTTCTGTGATTTTGGAGGGAATAATATTGACCTCTTTCCATGTACATGTGTAAATATATCCCGTACGTGAGGGAGTTTCTAATAGTGATAATTTATAGATCTGAGTATTACTGCTCCTAACATCATAAATCAGTAATGTTGTCCCTAGGCGTTCTAGACAAAAGGCCTTTCAAAACTTACCGTAATTCCTCAAGGCAAAAGCAATTATCACATGGTCCCCATGAATTTGTTCATTTATTGCCACTTCATGACCTATAATTCAACTTGTATTTAATTGCAATTGCGTTATGTAATTTTGATTTTCCTTTTTCAATTTTATTTTGTTTTCTTTAATTAAAACTTGTTTATCTTACTTTGTACCTCATTTGCTCACACAACGACGTTTCCTGTCCGATTAGACCTTTAAGATCCTCTTAGTTATACTTATTAAGGCCACAGGACCAGACACGCGCTCTCCGACGACTAGCCAGATGCAGAAAGGACAGGAATGATAGGTAAGTTGTATAATCCCGTACCCACTCAACTTATCTAATTATAAATGTACCAATAGGGTATAATATAGGTAGACAGATAGATAGAATGTTTCTGATAAAGTTGATTAAAATACGCTAACATTAAAATAAATGTTAAAATACTGCATCAATCATGTTCCATGCTGAGTATTTTCTTGTATTATATATGACGTATTGAATGTATATATTATTTTACATATACTAATAAGCCAATATACCTTTGCTGGCAAGACCTAGCGCTTTCAGTGGACTATGCCGTCTAGTATGGGTTAGATTAAATTTGTTACTTTCATTGGCCTTTCTCATCCTTAGCTTTGAGAACATTAAAGTGACTGAGGTATGATCATGTAACCAGTCCCTGTTATAAATGGTCGCTCATAGTATTTTTTGATGCATGCATTTCAGTGGGCTTGGTAGACTGATATATAACAAAAAATTCTGGCTCAGTGAGGAAAGCAACGGGTAACTACCTTACTCCTTATTTCACAAGTATGCCTCTTCAGTGACGCCTTTGTCATCTATGACAACTGATGGCGGAGCTGTTGAGAACAAAACAAGCCTTCGGGATGAATCATCTACAATGACAGTGTTTAATACGAGTTGTACCAGATACTGTGGAAGCAGAACCATCACCCACTGTTTCTTTGGATCTTAATCTTAATATAATCGGGAGTTTCAGAGTGAAGAATAAAGTTCCATGTGCTGATAAGAATCAACAACATTCCATACAAATAGTAAAAGGTAGTATGGAGCATGCCAAATGGGTTATTTTCGCTACCAAAGTAACTACTTATGCATAGCAGTCATTTAATTTCTTATTGATCGAACAGAACGTAATTGTTTACACGACATCTTGGTCTATGTATTGACACGGGCTATTAATAACGATCGGGTGGTTTATTGCATATCTGGAGCGTGTGACATGGCTTCGTTTACTCCCTCCATATTCCACCCTCGGCTTGTTGTGGACACATTCGTAGCGCCTCAAAATGTTGTAAGCCCCAATTAATATATTTTTTATAAAATGTACTCTGTATTTTTTGAAACGCGTTACTCGCTTGGAAAGTAGTGATTGGAACTAATGGACTAATATTATCTGTAAGAAACTGAATTCAGTAATTGTAGTTTAAGTTCACATAAAGTTACTTCATTCAAATTTTATTATTTTTAATTAATTTAATTTGATTCTACATTGTTTTGTGTAATAGTCCTTTATAGTTATTTCAAATTATAATTAACCATGTTGATTAAATTGTCTACATTTTTAAGCATTTAAGTGGTAATTTGAAGGCCGACAATCGAAAATAAAGTTAAAATGCTTTCACGAACATTTTTTTCATATCCGATATTCAAAACATTTTTTTTCAGAAAAACGCTTTCTCAAATGACATATCCTTCAAACTCTCTCCCGAGAACATTTTAAGAAAGAAAGAAATGCTTAAACACATTTGGCTGAAAGATATTGCCATCAATAAAATGCCACACAATATGAAGAGTACATTACATGTGTAATGGAAGCATTTACGTCGTAAGTAAACTGTTATTTATTTATTTATTCCTGACTTACATTTGTGGCGAAGTTAGCACTCACGGCCCTCTCTTATACTTAACCGGTATAAACAGTAAAATTTAAAAATGTAAACATAAAAGTAAGACATAGAAATTCTAAAAAGAAATAATGCTATGGACAGATAATTCTAAGACTAAGTTAGGCCTACATATCAGTACATCAATTAGTGTGACAATACTAATAACACTACTACTACTACTACTACTACTACTACTAATAATAATAATAATAATAATAATAATGAAAACCCATTCACACAACATGCACACAATGACTCACACAACTCAGTTTTGTGTTCCCAGGAAAAACTCTCGGCAGGTACATTTGAATTTATGAGACGAAGTAAGGTGTCAAATGTCTATTGGGAGTGTATTCCAGTCTCGATGCAGTAACTAAAAAGGAATTATTATAGGAATTCGTTCGACTTGGTGGAATTTCAAGTAGGGAACCAGATCGGGTACTAATTTCATGGAATGACGAAAGGAAACGAAAATTAGAAGAGAGGTATATAGGAGTGTTCGTCGAGAGCACTTGGTAAACAAGTGTCATTAGGTGAAAATTCCTTCGTTCATTTATGCGTAGCCATCCCAATATTTTGAAATATAGTGTAACATGAGCATCATGTCGCAGTTGGAAGGCATATCGTATGCATGCGTTTTGTGCTCGCTCAAGTCCTCAAGTGCTTACGGTACAGCAATGTACTTGATTATGATAGAAGGAGGATTGATATTGCTTAATACATGTAACAATTTAGAGTTTCCTATGATAATACTTTGTGTTTTACGAGGATTTAGGAGTAAGTGGTTGTTTCTAGCAAAGGCGGTAAGCCTTTGAATATCCGAATTAATATGCTGAACAGTTTCACGTAAATGGTTCGTAACGTCACCCACTGTTTCTTTGGATAACCTCTGACGTTCTTTCAAGTCTTACCTCTTTTCAGGAATTTCATGCAACTCATTCCGTACTTACTGCACATGACTGAATGTAGGCTGATTCTGAAACATATCCTTTGAATTTACCTTAAATATTTTCAATTATATCTATTTCCTTCCTGGTTCGTGGGAACGAAAATATATTTCATTGTATCTAAATATAGTCAGACTTTGTCCTACGGTCCTTGTGATCACCCGTGAGCAAATTTCAAAACATTTTGCATTCAACATCGCACCAACTCTTGAGTTAATGACTCAGTACAATAATCACTCAATCAGTCATCAATGATTTTCAGTTAATGGTGACACGCAGGTAGCAGGTTTATTATCAGTTGTTTACCTAGCTTTATCTTTAATATTTTCAAAGAACTTGGACATTAATTGATCATTTCCCTTGATAAATTATTCCATTCCCGTACTCCTCTTCCTACAAATGAATTTTTGCTCCAATTTGTCATCTTAATTTCCAACTTTATCTTCATCTATGATATTTCCTACTTTTGAATGCCGCACTGAAGCTAAGTGTACTAAAGTCATTCCACGCCATCTCTCCACCAGTAATAATTTTATTCTTCTTCTGCCATAACTAATAATTGCAGGTTCATTAACTAATACTAAAACTTCTAGCACACTTCTCTTGCAACTCTTAATAATTATATTGTATTGTCCTTTACTAAAATTTAATAATGTCTGTTCGTAAAATATTCGGAAGAATGTCTATTAGAAATAATAGGTCAGGCTTTCTTAAAAGAGATTTCAGGGGAATGTCTGTTCGGGTGAAATTATGCCAGAGAGATTGAATTTAGAAAATGGGTTGAGAACAGTTAAAGTGGTGCAGTGGAATGGAACAATGCAGCTGAGGAATTGCCAGTTCCTCTTTCGACAATATACGTTATTCGTTAACGACTTTTCATGCCAACCAGTACGATATGTACATGTTTACGAGAATAGTGCAACTGCTCATTTCATGAACTAGGTGAATATTTGCACAGTTGACGAATTGTAGCATATCCAACGTACTTCATGACATCTTCTTATTTAGCATCCGTTCATATTTAGTTTCAAATATTTTTACGAGATCATGGAATTAGCAGGGCACCAAATGTTGGTTAATATCATATATGAGTAGTTTCTGACTCAAACAGTTGAAAAATATACTTTTATTGAAAATATTTAAAAATTAATGTGACAAGAAATATAGGTATTTTATTTTTGAAAATACTTAAAATGTAACTTTGTGCACTCATCAGCCAGAACATTATGACCACCTACCTACTATCGATATAAACCCGTCCAGGAGATAGCAGCGTCACCTGACGAGGAATGATTGCCAGTCAGACACATGCACGGCACATGTAGTATCAGTGAGCGTGCTGTCCCTGTATAGAATGGGGAAGGCACGTGATGTATCTGAGTTTGACCGAGGGCAGACTTAGATGGCCCGGAGGCTCGGCACGAGCATTTCGGAAACTGAACGACTTTTCGGGTGTTCGAGGAGTGCTGTGGTGAGTGTCTTTAACAAGTGGCGGAACCAAGGTGAAACCACGTATAAACGTCGAGGGGTCGGGCGGTCACCCCTCATTACAGATGTCGGACTTCGTAGGATGGGCAGACTGGTAAAACAGGACTGGCGACGAACTGTGGCGGAACTAACATCAGACTTTAATTCTGGTCAGAGTACAAGTGTGTCTGAACACACAGTCCACCGAACACTTATAAGGATGAACCTCTGCAGCTGACGACCCGTGCAAGTGCCAATGTTAACACTATACTACGACATCGGCAGCTACGACTGAAATGGGAACGTGGCCATCGTCACTGGATTTGGAGCAGTGGCAGAGCGTTGCATGGTCTAATGAATCCTGATACACTCTTAATCATGGAAGAGGGCGAATTGGCAGTCTTCTAGGGGAACAGCTTCTTGACACCTGTACTGCGGGACGGAGACAAGCTAGTGGCGGCTCAATATTATGCTCTGGGGAACAACCACGTGGGCAACCATGTGTCCAGTAGAGCTCGTGCAAGGCACCATGACGGCCGAGAAGTATCATACACTGGTTGCAGACCTCGTAAACCCCTTCATGACGATCATGCTTCCCAACGGCACTGGCATTTCTCAACAAGATAATGCGTCATGTCACAAGGCCAGTAGTGTGATGGAGTGGTTCGAGGAACACAAGGCGAGTTGCAATTGATGTGATGGCTCCCCAACTCGCCAGAAATTAACCCGATCGAACACATATGGGATGTGATTGAACGTAGTGTCAGAGCTCATCGTCCCCTCCTCCGGAATTGCGGGATTTAGGTGACGTGTGTGCAGTAGTGCTGTCAACTCCCTCCAGCGACCTACCAAGGCCTCATTGGTTCCGTGGCTGGTGTTGAGGCTGTTATTCATGTCAAATTTGGATATACCGACTATAAGGTAGGTGGTCCTAATGTTCTGGCTGATCAGCGTACATTGATTTTAAATACAGTAATGTAACATGATGCATTAGTCTATAATATGATACAGAATAGTTTAGTGATGTATCAGGGTTAATATTCTCGACATAGTAATGTCCACAGAGGAGTATTTGTACTTTGTTCAGGTACAATTTCCTAAGTGATTCAATACCAGAACGACTTCCGATTTCTGTTCATCGGCCTGGAATAGTTTGACTGAAGACAGTATACAAAACCTTTAGTCAAGATCTAAACACAAAAACACGATTAAAGAGCGTCAGTGGATACTTAAGAACCGCTATCAGTGACACAGTGTATGTGCGTGCAGTTCAGCAACAGCTTGGGACACAGTTAATAAACTGGGAAGGAATATTACTGCTCAGCTGGTGAATTGCTAGGACATTATTGTGAATTTTACAAAAATTCGACTAGTTCTTGAAATAATGTATGTATATTAGTTACACAATTTTCGCTTAACATATACAACACAAACTGTAACAGAAAAGTGACAACCATGGTCCAAAAGAAACGCCGCATTTATGCATTTAGTAGAGCATAAAGTTTACTTCAACATACCCTACTTATATCATCAATACAAGTGTAGTAAAGAAACGTCTGTGCCATTACCCTATTCCCGAAGTGAAAATCCAATCGAGTCGGAGTAAACGCTACTAGCCACATCGAGATTAAACAGCATTAATAATTTCATACAAGTTCATAGAAGCTAAGATTGACGCAATATCGAAATGGATTCAATTATAATGGCAGTGAAAAAAGACGAAAAAACAGGAGTCGGATTATTGAAAAAATGGACCCACCACTGTAGAAAATAACAAGATGACTGCTTCAGCGAAGAGATGTATCGCAAGTAAGGAGCTAATTACACTGACTGACAGTGACAATGCAACACCAAGGAGGAGAGGTTCGAAAGGGATGAAAGTTGGGGAAAAAACAGAGACGGCACGGACGAATAATTGATGTTTATTTCAAACCGATATGCAGGTTACACAATGCGCACGGCATCGACTCAGTAGGATGTAGGACCACCGCGAGCGGCGATGCACGTAGAAACACGTCGAGGTACAGAGTCAATAAGAGTGCGAATGGTGTCCTGAGGGGTGGTTCTCCATTCTCTGTCAACCATTTGCCACAGTTGGTCGTCCGTACGAGGCTGGGGCAGAGTTTGCAAACGGCGTCCAATGAGATCCCACACGTGTTCGATTGGTGAGAGATCCGGAGAGTACGCTGGCCACGGAAGCATCTGTACACCTCGTAGAGCCTGTTGGGAGATGCGAGCAGTGTGTGGGCGGGCATTATCCTGCTGAAACAGAGCATTGGGCAGCCCCTGAAGGTACGGGAGTGCCACCGGCCGCAGCACATGCTGCACGTAGCGGTGGGCATTTAACGTGCCTTGAATACGCACTAGAGGTGACGTGGAATCATACGCAATAGCGCCCCAAACCATGATGCCGCGTTGTCTAGCGGTAGGGCGCTCCACAGTTACTGCCGGATTTGACCTTTCTCCACGCCGACGCCACACTCGTCTGCAGTGACTATCACTGACAGAACAGAAGCGTGACTCATCGGAGAACACGACGTTCCGCCATTCCCTCATCCAAGTCGCTCTAGCCCGGCACTATGCTGTGGAGTCAATGGTAGTCTTCTGAGCGGACGCCGGGAGTGCAGGCCTCCTTCAACCAATCGACGGGAAATTGTTCTGGTCGATATTGGAACAGCCAGGGTGTCTTGCACATGCTGAAGAATGGCGGTTGACGTGGCGTGCGGGGCTGCCACCGCTTGGCGGCGGATGCGCCGATCCTCGCGTGCTGACGTCACTCGGGCTGCGCCTGGACCCCTCGCACGTGCCACATGTCCCTGCGCCAACCATCTTCGCCACAGGCGCTGCACCGTGGACACATCCCTATGGGTATCGGCTGCGATTTGACGAAGCGACCAACCTGCCCTTCTTAGCCCGATCACCATACCCCTCGTAAAGTCGTCTGTCTGCTGGAAATGCCTCCGTTGACGGCGGCCTGGCATTCTTAGCTATACACGTGTCCTGTGGCACACGACAACACGTTCTACAATGACTGTCGGCTGATAAATCACGGTACGAAGTGGGCCATTCGCCAACGCCGTGTCCCATTTATCGTTCGCTACGTGCGCAGCACAGCGGCGCATTTCACATCATGAGCATACCTCAGTGACGTCAGTCTACCCTGCAATTAGCATAAAGTTCTGACCACTCCTTCTTGGTGTTGCATTTGCTCTGTCAGTCAGTGTAAATTGGATAAAAGCATCAAGAAATAAGAGAGTTTGGTTAAAGAATATATCAAGTACGATTCAACGTCGAAACAACGCGCAACAAAGTAATATTTGAACATAAGAACGCGTTAATTTCACTTAAACATTTACGAAGAGTTGAAAATAAGTTAGATTAAAGACGCCAAGGGAATAGAATCAACTAGAGAATCAATAAGCCGCAAGAACGAAATACCATTGCTAGCAAAAACCATAAAGCAAACCCATTCGACATATATTTTGATAATATTGCAGACGTAGTGAAAGTCTGATAAAAGTTACCGATCAGAAAAAGAAATTCTAGGACGAGATAAATAACTGTTAAATCAGAAGGCTTTGTTAGCACCAACATGTATCAGCTGATTTCATTTATGTTCTGTATTTCTATAATTTAACAAGACAAGATGAAGGCTCTTTAAGAAGAAGGGTGACAGGCTACCTGGTATAACCTGAGCTGGACGATGATCGACCGACATCGCAGATGACGACTGAAAAGCCAGTCACGCAGCATGGAGATCGTCCTCGGCAGCAGAGAATGAATGCTGCATAAATCATCCCAAAAAGCAACGGAAAAGAGATGTTTCACAAATAAAAACCTGTAGGCCTAGTTAGGTAAATATTATTTTAAGTAGATAATTGGTAGTTGAAACGTTTAGTTTGTGCCGTTTAATCTTTCAAATGATATCATGTTAGATTCCCGCGAGTGATTTCTCATTAGATCGATATAAAGGAATTAAGCAATTTTCTATAGAAATATACAGAAACGAATATGCAAGTAATGCCATAGCCGATGCGAAGTACTGACAAGAAGAATACTCTTTGATATTTTATAGATTCGAAGTGATAGGTTAATATGAATGTAGATGACATTTAAATAATATGAGTAGGTGATACGTTGCTATAATAAAGAAGAGTATTACGAAATATGGAAATGTCAGTAGACAGGGGGAATGCAATTGTAATTCGACAAGATATAGATCTAATGATGAGAGGACATGGGAATGTAGTTATTTGTGCGCCAGAAGGAAGTGATTATATGAAAGGTTGGGAATAGTAGAAAGAGATGTAAATTGAAATCAGTGAATGAAGAGGATACAGATATGTTATATAAAAGAAATTAAGGATCAGTTGGATGAATTGTAACCCACGATGAAATGAAAGAAGAAATGGAATTTTTAATGTAAGGAAGAAGATGATTGGCGCAGGCTAGGTTCGATATTATGTTCGAGATGGAACAACATTGCACATTTTGTCAAGAATCCATGTATAACAATAATTTTGGGTATTAATATGATTTATGGTTGCGTCGTATGGAGACGTCCATCGAGTCGAGTGGTACATAAAAAAATTAATCGGTGTATCGACCTTCTTTTCTCATCCCACGTAAAACAACTATTCAATCAAAAACCCTGAGAGACTGACCGAGTTCTCTTTTACGTGACTCATCCTGGCCGCTGGAAGGCAGTACTTGACACTTACAAAATATGATCAAATACGAATTGCGTTTTAGTATCAACAGAAGCCCACTTGATGCTGCCGTTTCTTAAGCGTGATGGTGTTTTTCAAATGAGTGACTGTTAAGTCAGGTCATTCAATAGGATTCCTAAATGATAATGAAATATTGACCAAGACATGGTAGAAATTCAGCATGTTCTAGTTAGATTCAACTACTATGTATTCACCGACAGTTGGATTGATTGATTGATTGATTGATTGATTGATTGATTGATTGATTGATTGATTGATTGATTGATTGATTGATTGATTGATTGATTGATTGATTGATTGATTGATTGATTGATTGATTGATTGATTGATTGATTGATTGATTGATTGATTGATTGATTGATTGATTGATTGATTGATTGATTGATTGATTGATTGATTGATTGATTGATTGATTGATTGATTGAGCTATTTACATTGCAAGATATTTAGGTACAAAATCTTCATACTATAACCGTGTAGAGAATGGGACAAAGGATTCAAGGTGTGTTCAAGTTTTCTTTATGCTTCCGACTGCGCAACATGAACATCGACTTTGTGGCGCCGAGCCTTGCCCAGTTTTTGGCGTTAGGACGCTAATTTTAGAATATGGAGCGAGAAGACGTTATTCGAATTGCCCCGCCCAGTAAACAGGGTTAAACGCAGTGAGTGCCAACATACTAACTTGATTCAAGATAGGATATTTCGGGATTACTGCATTAATTACTGCGTAAAACATCGGTAAGTCATACGTGAGCATTTTAGACTTTAAGGAAAATTACAAAGGATTACTGTATTACTCAATCCTACATTGAATGAACTTTATCACTTGTAACAGAGTACAAAGTTAGGTCATAACAACATCCTATGTTTACCTACATCTCGTCATTCTGATTATGGGTTTTGCTTTAAGCGACTATCCTTCCTCTAGAGCCCTAGTGCAGCTCTCCCCCAGGATTAGTCCCATAAGAGCCTATGTATACGTAATAGCCCCTGCGCTAGACTGATGTTAGGAAGGGTATCCGGTTAGGAGGAGGAAACCCCCAAGCATTAGCCCAACACTTGAAAAGCTCTAGCACAGCTCACCCCAAGTTAGTGCCATAAAGATCATGCATGACCATTAGCTCCGGTGCTAGAATAAAGTTATGAAGTGCAGCTGCTGAGAAGGATGATCGATAGCCCAGCTCCTTAAAGTTAGTCTAGCATAACTAATGTACAGCGGCTATCTTGCCTAGTAGCGTCTGCCCCAGTTCCCAAAATTTAGGTAATGAAACTAATGGGTCATAAGTTGCAAGTTGTGAGACCCTAAGGCAGCTCTATAGTTAGGTCTATACGAATAGAATAAATCAGCTATCTTGCATAAAAGCCCTTCCCTCAGTTCTCGAATGTTAGGTTGATAAATCTAATAAGTTATAAGTTTTTATTGTTTTTTGTTTTTTTTTTGCTATGGGCTTTACGTCGCACCGACACAGATAGGTCTTACGTTGACGATGGGAGAGGAAAGGCCTAGGAGTTGGAAGGAAGCGGCCATGGCCTTAATTAAGGTACAGCCCCAGCATTTGCCTGGTGTGAAAATGGGAAACCACGGAAAACCATCTTCAGGGCTGCCGATAGCGGGATTCGAACCTACTATCTCCCGGATGCAAGCTCACAGCCACGCGCCTATACGCCCACGGCCAACTCGCCCGGTAAGTTATAAGTTACAAGTTGTGTGCCCCTGAGGAAGCCCTCTAGTTAAGGTCTATATGAATACAGTATAGCAGTCATCTTGCATAGTAGCCCTTGCCTCAGTTCTCGAATGTCAGGATGATCAAACTAATAGGTCATAAGTTACAAGTTGTAAGGACCTGAGGCAGCACTGTAGAGATAGGCCAATAAGAACAATGAATGACCATTAACTTCTGGTCCATCTCCTTAAAAGTCGCATATAACCGATGTATAGCATAAATCTAGCCTCGGAGGCCCTAGAACTAGGAAATTGTACGCAGCCGCCATCTTGCGCAATCGCACCTAAGCATTCTCCTTAAATCCTACGCCTCCCCTAGACCTTTCTTCATAAGAGCCTACGTATAGCCGCCATTTTGCGCAGCAGCCTCTGGGCTAGCTTTCGCCATGAAAGCCTGTGTATAGCCGCCATCTTGCGCAATCACCCCTAGGCCGGCTCCTTACGTTCTATTTCTCCCCTGAGCCAGGTTTTCTCCATAAAAGCTTATGTATAGCCGCCATCTTGCGCAGTAGCCTCTGGGCCAGCTTTCTCCATAAGAGCCCGTGTAGAGCCGCCACCTTGTGCAATTGTCGTCGAGAAGGGCAGCCTGCTAAGTAGGAAGGAGCTCAGGCCTCTCCAAGATACCGACAGTCCACGTTGGGAAGGACATCTGCCTGTAAAACTGAGATTAGGCCCCGCCAAGATGGCGACTGTCCACGTCGGGAAGGGCATCTGGCCATAAAACTGAGTCCTGTGAGGTTATGTTCCTCCAAGATGACGACTGTCTACGTCGGGACGGGCATCCAGTCGTAAAACTAGGTCCTGTAAGTTTATGCCCCTCCAAGATGCCGACTGTCCACGTCAAGAAGTGCATCTGGCCATAAAACTAGGTCATGTAAAGTTAGGATACTCCAAGATGGTGACTGCTCACGTTGGGAAGGGCATCTGCCCGTAAAACTAGGTCATGTAAGGTTAGGCCCCTCCCAGAAGGCGCTTGCCCACGTCGGGAAGATCATCTGTCCGTAAAACTGAGGTTAGCCCCTCCATAATGGCGACTGTGAGGTTGGGCTAGCTCTCTTATGCAAAATCCACGTCGGGAAGGAAAACTGACCGTTTAACTGAGGTTAGACCCATCCATTATGGCGTCTGTGTGGTTAGGAACGCTCTATTATGAAAATTCGCGTATCCCCATATTCATAATACTATACTCTGGGTCAATGACCTCGGGTCAGAACTCGCCTAGCTACACTACTAGAGGTGGCAGTGGCGAATATAAAAATTGTGTTTGAATCCCCCTTGCTCGCCTACTTTCCTATAATACATGTAATTTGCAATAATGTACAGCTGAAGCAATCACTCCGTTTTAGAGAGGCAATTTTGACTGTTTGCTTTTACAAGAACGTGACTGTGCTTAATATTGTGATGTGTGTACAGCCTGGAATCGAACCTCATAGCCCCCCCTCCGGCCCCCTCCCCCTGTGTAGCCAGGGTTTCTTGTGTTGATTATCTTGTGTAAGGTGAACGCATAGAATTTTGAAATTACCTAGTTCAATTTGAGTAATTTCGAGTTAATTGATGGCAGAAAATTAAGAGAATAGGATATTGTTTAGTTGCATTCTGCGGGACATGAACCAAGGAATATGGGGATGCGAATGGTTAGGTCAAGTCAGTGAATCAGCCCGACACGGAAGCATAATTGCGTTGTGTACTGTATGCTAGGAAATAGCATGAGACTTCGCGTTGAATTTGATATGTTTACCTGGTGTTTTTTAAAGGCTGAGTGTCCGTGATTTATTTAGAAGCCAGAGTCCTCCTTTGTAGACAGGGAATTTTAAGAAGAAAGGGAATATCACCTGACTGGGGAGTTGGGCGCTGCGACGAAGTTTATGAGGGATAGAGGCGAGTGTTGGCCAGAGGCCTGGGGTTAATGGCATTTTTTTCTTTTCTAACCATTCACTAATTGCAAGAATAAGTTCCATGTTCTAAGATCAGAAAACAAGCTATTTAATTTATTCTGTGTCAGTTGTCACCGATAAGTCAAGTAAAGAATTTGATCTAGGTAATAATGATAGGAAGGATTACGATCCTTAGATAACGTCCGGTAGACAGGGTTTTCAGTTTCCTTACATGATGGCCAGGTGAGTGCCGGTTCGATTCCCAGTCAAACGAAGGACATCACCACACACAATGTTCGTGGCAGTACAGTCACGTATCTCGAGTGTTTTCTCAAGGAAATTATATTTATATAGTTGTTCGTATTTGTTTGTGTCTTAGTTACGACATAGATTCCGTCCTATGGTCGTCTGTGTCTTTTGTCTGTATAGTTTTGGGTTAGAGTCTCGGGCCTGAAATCGTGTTTTATAGTGTGTGATGTGCTTTCCGTCATTTATTTGGGTGGGGGATTTTTGTTTGTAGAACATTAGCTACTTCCGACTCATCTCATAGAATTTTTGTGTTGTATGTGTAATGTTTTACCACTTTGCGTGAAAGTGGAGTAAATATGTACTAGTTTCATTGTGCGCGCATTCGCTAATGACTACTAAATAGTTGGAGTTATTAATATGGCCGTTGATGGTAGAGGACTAATGTGGGGGAAACATAAAAGTGGAAATGTGCGTCTTAATTTGTGAGAATGTATTTTCAAAATTCGAAGCGTAATTTCACCGCAAAATTTCAGGTCGTCATGACTTATTTCTGTACAGGGGTTTTCCCAGTGTGTTGTGTTTGTTTATTTCATGATAACTGTCACGTTAGAAGGTCAATTAAAGCTCATAATAGAAAACTGAAGCCTATTGTTTTGCCGTAAATATAGCATTCCTATATCTTACTCCACGTTGTAGACCTTTAAGGTAGATTAAGTTCTTTCTTAGCCCAGGACGTTCCACCACCTGAAGGAACCGGAAGATATAGCATAGGAAAGTGCGTATAGACCGCGCATGGCCTCTCACAGGGGGTCGTTGTCCATACATCTATTCAGGTAGTCTGAGCTTTGGGATGTGGTGGCATCGAACCTGGCCAAATAGGTCTCAATTGTTAATGTCCTGAAAAGCATAAAATTGTTGTTAGTATTAGTAGTAGTAGTACTAATGTCCAGCTCCATGGCTGAATGGTGAGTGCAGGGTTTTTGTGTATGTCCTAATACACATCTTTATTTACAAACGACGATTCACAGTACCTACCACTACAGAAATTCACGATAGTGAATACATCCCTCCGCACAGAGTTAGGCCTAGTGTCAAGAAAGGAATCCGGTCGGAAAAGTGGACTTAATACACACATAGTTCCTTCCTAAAATAATACAGATAAGCCCAGGGGGGAGTCTTAGTAGTAGCGGCAGTAGTAGTAGTATTTATTATTTTAATTATTTTGTAATAAGTAGGTGATTGCTTGACTATCGGAACATGTAAACCCCTCCTTAACGAAAAATAGTAACGGATATCTTATTAATACGTATATTCAACTTCCAGTGCTTACATGAGAAATGCTTTATCCTTAAAAATGATAAAGGAATTTGCATGTGTTCTTGTTTTATGTCTACCTAAGAAGTGATTTGATATTGTCCAGTTTGATCATTATAAATTTTTGAGGAACTAATTGTTTGAAAAATGAACCAATCAGAGAGGCCTGAAAGAAATCCAAAGGAAGAGAGAGTTGATTATAACAGTTTTAAGATGATGTCTCTTTGACATACCTAACGTCTTAATAATTCCTCCACTACTTTAGTGGAGAGTATGTTCAAGAGTTTCTACAAGATTTTACGCAAAACTTTCAGCATACTACCTGTCTAAAAAGGAAACGTGAAGCTGAAGCGAGATGCCTAAGGATGTATCGAAAATGTATTGCTTATAGGAGCTGATCGACTGACATGAGTAACTTTTTTATGCATTGACTGCCTAGAATATCGAAACTTGCAACATTACTCTACCTAACCAACACCAACAAGATTTTCATAACAAGCATACTGATTAAAAATCCGACAGGAATATTTTGCTATTATAGAAGGCCGCATTGCCCAGTTAAACACGAGATTTTACCTCGGTAGGGTTGGGGGAGGAGGCGTGTGCGTTCCAACGAACCAAATAGCCGATCCTTACAAGGGAACTATCGATAACGTCATATCGAAAACGACGATACAATTTCGTTGATAGGATGAGGAGACCATATAATAGGTATGAAAAACTTATCTGTTATTTCGAACCGAAAGGTGTCGAAGTCTTGAATCAAAATCCGTGTGACAACGCATCTACAGGACAAACCTTGCATGTTACTGGCGTGGTGCACAGAGTTGGGGATTTGCAGTTGTGCTGGAGAGAGAGAGAGAGAGAGAGAGAGAGAGAGAGAGAGAGAGAGAATGAACTGGCAGGTTGCCACGTGCAAAGCTCACTTTAGTGTCAGGGAAGGAATGTTAAAACAAAATGAGGTTTTTGAATCGCGTGATCAAAAACACAAATATTTTTGGCACCACACACAACGAATATGCACTTTTGAGGCAACAATGTTCTTCATAGTTACTTGTTGAAAGGTAATATTTTGGACTATAATTATTCAAACGCGTACCTGGAGAATGATTTTGAGGAAGTAATTGCTTGTAAAAGGACCCCATCATAGAGGCCCGACAAAACTAAAGGAAAGAGAGAACTGATCATTACACTTTGGAAAACGATGCCTCAGCTTATTAGAAGCACCTAGCGTTTTGATAATTTATTCATTACTTTAGTGGAGAGAATGTTCAAGAGCGATGATAAGTTTCTTCAAGATTTTATGCAAAACTTTCTGGAAGTACTTCCATTGTGTTGTAACGGTTCAGACCCCGTTACAAAATATCCCTCATCATCAGTTATTATTATTATTATTATTATTATTATTATTATTATTATTATTAGTAGTAGTAGTAGTAGTAGTAGTAGTAGTAGTAGTAGTAGTAGTAGTAGTAGTATCATCTAAATATCACTACATTTTGTATTCAATTCCATCGTCAGATTTTACTATCACTCATTCAATTTCATTTTCATTAATGATGTATCACATAAAATTAGGACTGAATCTATATGTGTAGTAAAATTACAAGTAAAAATGTGTATATAGGGTGATATTTGCTGTAGTATGTAAAGTGTCAATCAGTAATGTAGTCAGAAGCTGGCAGTAAGTGCAAGACATCTGTTATTAACCTGAAGTGTGAACATGCGTTGGTACATCGTTTGCCCGAGGGCAAACCTTACACACGACACCATGTTGTGAACCGTCTCGGTAGGATGGTGAAGCCATCGAGTTTTCAAGCGAAGCGTCACCACGTGGGAGGTAAACAAGGAACTCTATTAGCAGGAGGACTGTTGAATGTGTAGTGGGGGGAGATGGTGGGAGAAGCCAAGTGACCAGGTGAAACGATAAATGTGCTCGCATGCTTGCCTTGCCTTGCCTTGCCTTGCCGGTGGGGAATATTCGGTGGATAGTAATAAGTCACCAAGAAAACATGAGCACAGCAAAACAGGTAGGACAAATCTCGCTCATATAAGCGGGGCCGTAGCGAGCATGTGCAATAGACACCAGAGATAGCAGTCTCGAGAAGGAAGGTCATCCAGCCCTTAGCAGTTCCAGCTAAAATGCATCCGTGCGGATTTACCACTCGAAATGAAGACACGCACTGTCCGAAGACGTATAACGTAAATAAATGCCAATAGCTTCATTTTTACTTCAAGAAAATTATCATGAAAATTGAATTTACGACTACGACAAATCTTACAATTTTTAAGTGCAGGAAGTGTGCAAGTGTAGTAACTGTGGGTGTAGCCAGGAATGACGGAGTATGAGAGAGGAGTTGAAGAGTTAGGTTTAGATAATGAGGATACCCTCAGAAGACAGGAAGGAAGTCACATCACCCTCAAACTATGTAGGTTTAAAAGAGGAATGGGAAGGAAAGGGGGGAATTTTAGAAGACATTTGGTCTAGTTTTTTTAAGGAGAAGAAGATTGCACGCTAAGGCTCTATTCAGGATAAGAATTCAGGACAGGTGTCTGTGAGAAATCAGTACTAGTGACTGCAGGTAGAACAACAAAGGGAAGATGAGGAACAGGGATATGTAAAGTTGAGGATAGGAAAAGACAAGTGGAACAGG
Source organism: Anabrus simplex (assembly GCF_040414725.1). Lineage (NCBI taxonomy): Eukaryota > Metazoa > Arthropoda > Insecta > Orthoptera > Tettigoniidae > Anabrus > Anabrus simplex. Next base: position 1,396,676,849 of record NC_090265.1, read on the forward strand.
GTCATGGGAGGGAAGGAAGAGAGAAGGAAGTAGCTTCTGCAGCTGTCAGGAAAGATAGGGCTGACCAGGAGGGGAGGGGATCAAATGAGTTGGGTGGGGTTGAGAGTCTGGTCATGGGGGATTCCATTGTTCGACATGTCAGGAAAGTGGGAGGAGGAAATGGAACCATGGTAGAGTGTTATCCAGGAATTAGGTTGAGGCAGATGTTGAGGAAAGTAGAATAGAAGGAGGTGGGTAAGGAGAAGGTGGTAGTGTTTCACGTTGGTACCTACGACGTAAGGCAATCAGGTATAAGAACCAATATAGTTTGGGGTGTGAGGGATCTGGTAAATGATGCACGGGTGAATTTTATAGGAAGCGGAGATTGTTATCAGTGGAATACTGTGTAGGAGGGATACCGACTGGAAGGAGATTGGATATTTAAATGAGACTATGGAGTGGGTATGTGGGAAACTGGGAGTGAGATTTCTAGATCCTTATGGGGTGGATATGAGATAGGGATCGGCGCTCAGATGGCCTTCGCTTAAACCGCCGTGGTACGTACAAGTTAGAAAATTTGTTTAGAAGGTTTATAGGAAGGTACATTCAAGGAAATGGGGTATTCTAGGAAATCAAATAGGTATTTGAAGAGGGAATAACAATGCGAAGGGAGGAATCAAAACTATGAGATTTGCAGATGCTATTGATGTTATATCCGCTTCTACAGAAGGTCTGAATAAACTGCTGAGTGTCATGGCACAGTCGTACAGGAAGAGTACAAGATGAAAATAAATATATCCAATACCAAAGTAATGTGATGCGGTCGAACGAAGTCAAGTGATGCAGGAAATATTAGATTAGGAAGTGAAGGAAGTAGACGATTGTTGTTACTTCGGCAGCAGTGTAACTAACGATGGAAGTGTAGGCGGTAAGAACGTTAGGGTTACATTGCGGTATGAATATGACAAACAAATTCGAATAGATGCAGGGTGTAGTAGGTAGAAATTAAAAGGTGAGCACAGCAGACTAGCGTTGCATGTAGAGCTCCATCAAATCAGTCTATCGACTGATGACAAAGGGAGGTCAAAGAGGATAAGAAATGTGTGTGGTGAATTCTCATCATCACTACAAATTTACAGGACGTTCTACGCAAATGCATTGTGTTATCGTCGGTGAAATAATTTATTCAGAGAGGCTAGTTGTAAAACACATGGACGAAACTTTGAACAATCTTGCAACTCGGTCGTTAACATAGCAGTGGAGTTCACAACAGCTTACTTTATGGAAATTAGCGGCAGAATACTCATCATTCAGCAATAAACACGGATGGAAGCTCCTTGAAACAAACGGACCTCAGGAACCGGAAATATTTGTAGTAATCTGAAAATATGAACCTCTTCATAACATATCCTGCGAAAGTCCGATACTTACATCACCAAATGGCATTAAATTGGATGAAACCCACCTTGTTAGTTACAAGTCAGAAGATACTTAGGTTTCATTAGGCAATAGATATTGGTCTTGCTGATAACCTGAACAGCTACGATATTATTTCAAACCGATGTTCCAGATGTGTCATTTTTTATGATTTCTCATGGACATAGTTTTATGTAAGTTTAGTGGAGTCCGTCGTGGGTTTGAAGTCATAAACAGGAATCAATCTGAATAGGTCTTCTCCAGTATTCTTCGTGTGAAATTACAGCTTCAATATAGTGGCATTGTTTTATAATAACTTATGTAAGCACTGCTTATGTTCAGACGTCTTAACAAATTCCAGTGATGGACTGGTATGATTGTAGAAAAAGGATGATTATAACATTCTGAGTGAATACGCCAATAAAAATATCCGCAATTAAACATTTAAAGTTGCTCTCTCATGACATTCATGCAAGGGATCCCGCTGGTACTAAATGATGTAAAAACGTAGGGTGGGGTTATAAAAAAGTTTGTTCTGCTCCAAAAAGTAATTGACAATGAATAGATTATATGATTACTAAGGTTACTTTACGAATCAAATAAAGATAAAAATCCAATAAAATATCCTCGGAAGATGTGCAAATTCCGCAGCAGTGCCTTATTTACTGAGCCCGATATTAGCGCTATAATATGAATCTCTTGAATTGTCAAGTACCCACTTAAGTACTCTACATACCTCCCCTTCTTCATCAAGAGTGTTGATGAATCGAATGTACAAGATATACACCAGTCACGAGCGAGACATCGGGAAGTGCGGACGTGTGAGTGAGCTGGGGTGTGCAATATGGGAATAACGCTACAGCAATACAGGCTAAGAATTGGAAGATGGCATGGTGCAAGGTCATGTCGGAAGGAAGATGGAGCTGAGAGATGGAGAGAAATGAGTGGTCATAGAGGACTGTTGGAGATTATGTTGTGTGCGACGGTTATTGCGACGCTGTTGGTGGTAGGAGGTATAGAAAAGAACCCGGGTCCAAACCAGGGACCGTTAGGTTGGGAGGAGCTTGAAGAGATCAGGAGAGTGGTGAAGGAAGCGAGCAAAGGAGAAGAAATAAAGGAAATGATGCAGGAACACCGGGCAACCCAAATGAAGGAGATGAAGGACTTAAAAATATTTATAAAAGAAGAAATTGGAGGGGTAAATGACAAGTTAGCGGAGATAGAAGATGAGGTAGAGAGCTTGGAAAAGAAGGTGTTGGTACTACAAGAGGAATTGACAACAATGAAGAGATAAGTGGGGTTAGCGAGGAACGAATCAGCAAGAAAAAATGCGTTTGTGTATGGTGTACCTGAGGAAGGAACAGAATCAAAAGTGAGTATTGAAAGTGGTGGACATAGTTTCGAATAAATTGAAGATAAATTTCTCTGAAGTGGATATAGATGATATATATATATATATATATAGAGAGAGAGAGAGAGAGAGAGAGAGTAGGAAAGAACATGGGACATAGGCCGGTGAAGTTAAGATTAATTTCAACCCTGATGGCCGATATAATTCTGAGGAATGCTGGAAACTTGAAAGGATCGAACATTTATTTGAAGGCTGGGAAAGAGAAAGAAGACTGGATGCGGATGGATGTCTATACGCGGCACATGTGGCGGGCTAGAGCGCAGGGATTGCGAGCCAAGATAGTGGGGAGGAGTCGGGTGACTTCAGGCAGAAATTGGTCGCGATCGTGGGCACAGGAGGAACTGCTGAGGATGGAAAAATGTGAGGAGGAAATTAGTTGCCGAAATCGATAGCAGGGCGACATCAGTGCAGAGAAGGAAGAGAGAATACGGGACTGCTGTGTCAGCGGTCAGGTGGCGGAGACAACGGAGACCTTGGTGAGTCAGGACAACACAAGAAGGAGTGAATCAACAAGTAGGACACTAGACCGGTATGAAGTGAGTATAGGTAGTGACGAGGTGAATGGAGGGGAAAGGAGTCAGGGTAGTGACTCAATCTCCCCGAATAGGAGAAATGCAGAAAGAAACCTGGGGAGAAATCAGGCATTGAATAAGGGGAGATCGTTAAGTTTAAAAGATTTATGGGGAGGGAAAAAATGCTCTGGCACGGAAAAGTGGAAGGATGGAGGGAGTAGAAAGGGAGGGAAGGGGAGAAGGATGGGGAGGAGCCAAAAGGAAGAATTAGGAGAAGTAAGGGGGGAAGTGGTGAAACGCAAAAGAATAGAGAGGGAGGGGGAGGATATAAATAACTAGAGATGGTGATAGGGGTGCTGAATATTGAGAGGTTGATGGGGAAGTTAGGAAATAGGTAAATTGTGGATTTAGTGAAACATTTTGCTCTAGTGGAGACGTGGTTAGGGAAAGGGGTTGAAATTACATGGGACGGTTATTGAGTAGTTAACGTGTTAAGGAATAAGGAAGAGGAGCCGAAACACAGGGGGCATTGTAGTTTTAATAAGAAATGAGGTAGCTGAATGGGTGGAGACGTTGCAGACTGGGGTAGAAGGGGCAGTGTAGCTGAGAGTAATAATGGGATAGGGAGCAGCGAAAGCAATTTGTCTGGCCCTGCTCTATAACCATCCGAACGATTCAGTTTATGCAAATAAACATGTTTTGACAAACTGATTGAAGAAATAAACACAATTAAAGGGATGTATGCAGAAGATGGGATGATTTTATTGGGGGATTGGAATGCGAGAGTGAGCAATAGGGTACCGGTGTACGAGAAACAAGTGAAAGTAGACGAGAAACTGCAAAGAAAGAGTAAGGATAATGGTGTAAATGGTTATGGAGAAAGGTTATAAGAGTTATGTGCTATAGAACATTTATTTATTTTAAATGGGTGGATGAAGGGGGATAGTGTGGGAGATTTGACGTATATTACAAAAAATGGAGGGAATGTAGTGGATGTAGGAATAATCTTAGAGATAGCGTTGAGGAGAATAAAAAGCTTTGAGGTGTTAGAATGTTGGTTAACGGAACATATGCCTATCAAAATAAAATTGAGAACTTTGGCTGCTGATGGGAAGGAAAAGATGCAGGAAAGTAGGGAGAGGTATAGGAATGGAGGATGGAAGTATTTATGGGATGATAATACTAAAGAGAAATTGAGACGGCATTTGAAAGAGGAGGGAGATATATTGAGGGTACGAACTGAAAGCGTGCTAAAATTAATAGAACACCCTGTATGGAGGGTGGGGAAGAAAATGAGGAGAAGGGTAGAGGAAAAAAGTGAATGGATGGTTTGATGAAGACTGCAGGAGAAAACGTGAGGTTGTAATGAGAGCCCTAGCGGAGTTAAGGAAGGAGGGGAGCAAGAAAAAGGAAGGAATATTGTAAGGAATATTGTAAATTGAGAAGGGAGAAGTAGGTATTGCATGAGAACAAAATAGGATGGAAGGAAGCGGAAGCTGAAAAAATAAGTAGATATTGTAGAGAGAAGAAATTTGAGAGGATATGGGAGTCAATAAACAAGATTAGAAGAACGAAACCGGTGGGGAATGGGGATAAAATAGGAGAAAACGAATGGGTTAGGCATTTTAAAAGGCTTTTAGAAGAAGAGGGGAGATTGGGTAGAGAAATAGAAAAGTCATATATAGGAAGGGATTTGGAAATAGTAATTCCAATATTGGATGGGGAGATAACAAGGCAGGAGGTAATTAGAGTATTAAAAATGCTAGACCTAACGCTGCAGTGTATGGAAGGAGGTGGGGGCAAATGAACCGATGTTGAGGGGGACTGTGAAATTCTTTAAGAGGTTGGTGGAAACGGGGAAATTTCCGAGGGAACGGAGGAAGGGGGTAATATGCCCTATTTATAAAAATAATGGAGCTAGTAGCGATCCTAACAACTATAGAGGAATTACACTCCTAGATGCGTTGTCGAAGGTGTACACAGGGGTTTTGGGGAATAGGATAACAAATTGGGCGGAACAGTACGGTAGGATATCTGAATTCCAAAATTGATTTAGGAAAGGAAGGAATACAGTCGATAATGTTTGGATTCTGGACACCTTGATTACAAAGTATGTGAGCATAGCAGGGCGTAAATTATATGTAGCAGCGATCGAATTAGAAAAAGCCTTCGATACGGTCAGTAGAGGTGCGCTATTTTTGAGATTAAGGGAGGTTGGAATGTCGAAGAAAATGAGCGTGGCAATAGAAACAGTATACGAGGAAGTGTTTGTGATGATTAAATTCCAGGATGGAAGGATGAGTAAGTGTTTTGAATAGAAGAGCGGGGTGAGACAGGAGTGTAAGCTATCCCCTATATTATTTATATTATTTATAAATAATATTCCAGAGGGTCATGGAGGAGAGGCCCTTGGATAGGGAAAATGGAGGTTCCGGGTTGCTATTCGCGGATGACCTATTGTGTTGCGAACGACGAAACAACATATCGGCCGCACATAACAAAGTTCAGTTCCATAGGCGCACAAATACAATTTTGAAACAAATCAAATGGAGGACCAGACTGCCCCAAACGAGCAGACACAAACACATCACTCACAAGGTGATTCAAACATTTATTACACATGAATAAAACACTGCATATTTACACATTATGTACAACAAATTCGGAGGTACACCAAAACACGTGTACTGCTGCCGGTCACCATGTTCAGTGTCTGTGTATAAAACAAAAACGCAGCAGCACATTGCCAAATGTTACAAAATGAAATGTGGCAGACGAGTACCAACACAAAAGCCGCAACATACTCCCCCCTTTGAGGGATCTCAACACTCAAAATCAAAGTCAAGTGTTCATGTTCATCACAGACAAATTAATAAAAAAGTAAACTCAGATACAACATATACAAATATACAACTATACAACATCCTTGGGCAATGGACACAATTTCACTATGGCACGGCGCAAAAGACCAGTTTTAGTCTTTACACTGACCACACGAGTAATATTGTCACAACCAGGATGAAGCTCCTGGATTATACCAGTTTTCCAAACCAGAGGAGGAAGGTTATCCTCCCTTAGAAGCACTAAATCTCCCACAGTTGGAGTCCACTTTCCTACAGAAGACCATTTACGTCTTTGTTGAAGTGATTGTATGTATTCTTTTGACCACCTCTGCCAAAAATCGTGATACAGCTGTTGCACCAAATTCCATTTAGTTAGACAGGAGCTAGACAGGAGTTAGACGGGAGCTGTTGGATATGTCTGGAGAGGGGATAGAGGTCAATCGTCTCCCTACTAGAAAATGTCCAGGTGTCAAATAGCATTGATCATTGGGGTCGTCAGTCATTGAACAGAGAGGTCTCGAGTTCAACACAGACTCAATTTGATACAAAAGAGTACTCAGCTCTTCAAAATTAAGAATGCATTTTCCTAGGGTCCGCTTTAAAAGTGATTTTGTGGACTTTATTCCAGCTTCCCAAAGCCCACCGAAATGAGGACTGGAGGGTGGAATAAATTTCCAATTCACATTCAAATTAGATGAATATTCCTCTATTTCAGTAGAGCTATCCTTAATAAATCTTAATAAATCATTGTTGGCTCCAACAAAATTTGTGCCATTATCACTCAAGATGAGATTTGGAAATCCTCTACGCGCCGTGAATCTTCTAAATGCGGCGAGGAAGTCCTGAGTCGTTAGACTCTTCACCGTTTCAAGATGTATTGCCTTAGTGACAAGACAAACAAAGAGAGCAATGTACGCTTTAAACTTTATCTTACTCCTCGGGTTATCACCTTTAATGATGATTGGGCCACCATAATCAAGAGAAAACAATTGTGAGGGTAAAACACCTCGAGACAAGTGGTCAGCTGGATTGCTGTGGGTCGGTACGTGTCTCCAGTCTGAGACTGAAGTGAGGGATTGAATTTCAGCAACTCTATTAGCGACAAAGGTTTTCCAACAGTTGGCGGGTTTCTGTAACCAACACAGAACTATCGTGCTGTCAGTCCAGCAGTATGTTGAGAAAGGAATGTGCAATTTCAGCGATTCAGTTACCTTACTCATTAGGCGAGAAAGCAATAGAGCAGCACAAAGCTCTAAACGGGCAATAGATTGCTGTTTTAATGGAGCAACTCTCGATTTAGAAGTCAACAGGATCACTGATACCTCATCATTATCAGATACTGTCCTAATATACACACAAGCACCATAGGCAGCTTCTGAAGCGTCAGAAAAGCCATGGATTTCAATAACCTTATTCTTAGCAAAGGGCATTACATTTCTTTGCACTCTGAGGTCATTAAGCAAGGGGAGCTCACTGTAGATAGCATTCCAGATTTCAATAATTTCAGATGAAGGTTCTAACACATCATCCCAATCAATTTTCAACTGCCAAAGAGACTGCAGGATAAGTTTACACTTAACTACGGCACATCCTAACAATCCAAGGGGATCAAATATGGAAGCAATGATAGTGAGAATGCTTCTCTTAGTGACTTCCTTAGGTGCTTTCTTCAAGTTTATTTGAAACTGAAACTCATCACATTTAGGATGCCACACGATACCTAATGTTTTAATAGCTTCATCCTTAGTGAGGTTACAAGGTGACAACATTTCTCTATCCTCTACAGGGACATTGGCAAGAGCTTCTGGACAATTTGACGTCCATTTTCTAAGATGAAAATGTGCACTATCAAGCACAGAAGAGATTTCTGATTGAAGCTCCTTAGCTTCTTCAACTGAACTAGTACCTGTCAGCAGGTCGTCAACATAAAAACAAGAGCGAATGATCTCTGATGCAGTGGGGTGAGATTCCTTGTGTTCATCAGCAAGTTGAACTAGACATCTCGTAGCAAGAAAAGGGGCGGAACTTGTACCGTATGTGACAGTAGTAAGACGGTAGTCCTTGATTTCTTCATCAGTAGATTCACGCCAGACAATTTTCTGAAGATTTCTGTGGTCAGGATGAATTAGCACACATCTATACATCTTAGCAATGTCAGCCGTAAGAGCAACAAAATAGGTTCTGAACCTTAAAACAATGGACAGCAAGTCAGGCTGAATAGTAGGACCAACCATTAACATAGAATTCAATGCTATCCCATTTGATGATTCACAACTTCCATCAAAAACAACTCTCAACTTGGTTGTAGTGCTAGAATCCTTGAGCACACAATGATGTGGCAAGTAAAAGCTTAAAGAGTTAGAGGTCTCTGGAGGTGCAATTTCCATGTGACCCATTTCACTGTATTCACGCATGAAATCTACATACTTCCTTTTCAAGTCTGGAAGCTCAGCAAATTTATTTTCCATCTGTTTGAGCCTTCTAACAGCATTATGCTTAGACTCAGCTACAGGTGGCACTTCAGCACGAATAGGAAGTTTGACAACAAACCTACCAGAATCATCTCCTTGAACACTATTCACAAAGTGTTCTTCACAAGCCCTTTCTTCAGGAGTAAGAACTGGTTGATGAAGTTCTTCAAGCTCCCAAAACCTTTGGAGTTTAGTGTCAATAGAATCAAGTTTTACAAGATTAGCACGACGAGCCTTGGCATTATTCTTAATGCACGACTCAGGGAAAGTGCCTGACAGCACCCAACCAAATTCGGTATCTAATAAGGCGGGATAACCCTTCTTATGCAAAATATTAGAAGACACAATTTCATAGTAGACATCAGCACCTAGCAAAATATCAATAGTAGAGGGCTGATTAAATGTCCTATCACTCAAAATAATATCATCAGGAATAACCCAATTGGAACAATCAATTTCCTGCGCAGGGAGTGGACTTGTGATTGTGTTCACGACTGCACAGTTCAACTTCAATGTATAATCTGATACATTTGAGAATAAAACAAGGTTACATGTGGAGCTTATAGGAGACACATTCGCATTGCCTATACCAACAATAGGTAGACGACAAGACCTAGTACGAATACCAAGCTTCTTGACAAGATCAGAAGTCACAAAGGATAATTGACTCGCAGAGTCTAACAAAGCTTTAACTAGTATAATCTCTCCTGAGCTATTTTTTATTCCTACACACGCTGTGCTCAGCAAAACATTAGAACCTAGTCCTAAAACAACCTTCATGGCAGTGGGTGAAACAATTGCAGAACTTGTAGCATTCATATTATTGTTATTATTGGGACTTGCTTGTTCCTTGTGAACCAATAAGTTGTGGGGCCCATTACACTGGGAGCATTTGTTTTGCTTACAATGTTTAGAATAATGAGAAGCGGAAAAACAAAGATAACAAAGTTTATTTTCCCTCACAAACATGCGACGGTGATCAATGTTTGCTTGTTTGAACTTTCTACAATTAGAAATGCTGTGATTATCAAGTTTGCAAAACCTACAATTCAAGGAAGTGCTATTGTTAGCAATGTGAAGGGCTTTTAGGTTGGATTTTAATCTCGTTTTTGCTCAATAACAGGTTTCTTGCATTCTGTTAGCTCTAATGTTTGACATTTTCTTTCCAAGAAATCAATCAAATTATTTAGTGTGGGAATATCAGTGGAGGCAAATTTGTTTTCCCATTCACTCCTATGGTTGGACTTGATCTTACTTAGAATCAATTCCTGTAGCAAAATTTCATGTAGTGGAACCTGACCCTCTAAATTGTCAACAGCACTAAGATTAGATTTTACTTGGTTTATCAATTTGCGATATTCAACGGAAGATCCACTAGTACAATTATGGAGATTGAGCAAATGTTTTACGTGCTGTGAAACAATCAAGCGTTTGTTATTGTACCTTTCATCAATTAAATTCCAAGCAACAGTGAAATTATCAGCACATATGGATAGGTTATCTAACAAATCCCTAGGTTCGCCTTGAAGAGACGACAATAGGTAGTGTAGTCTTTGCACATTGTCAATGCGGGTATTGTTAATAACTAAGCTTTGAAAGGTGTTCCTGAAACTCAAGTATTTTGTCAAATCTCCTTTAAAAACAGGCAATTCAATGGGAGGGAGCTTCAAGCTACAGTTGGACCGAGTAGAGTTATCAGAAATAATGGATGCATTGCTTGGACTTGTGGGTCTCTCAAATGAGCAAAGCAATTCTTGAATCCTAGCAACTATTGCATGATATCTGTTTTCAAATTCATCATGCTCTCCAAAGTGAGTTTCGCTAGATTTTGAGTCTAATTCACATTCTAGAGACTCCCTAACAATGCTGAATTCCTTCCAAATTTCTGGCAGCCTATTTTGCCTAGAAATTAGTTCGTGATGGTTGATGTTATCTTGCTTTAAGTAATTTTCAAGATGAGTTAATGACCTTTTAAGTAGACCACGTTTTTGAACAGCCTTTGCTTCGGATTCAAACACCATGATGAATAGTTGAGGTAATCAATTATTGACAAGATAATAATAGAAATCAATCTTACAACTATGGTGACTATACAAACAATAAGCCCTATAATCAGTGCACTGCATTCAATTGCATTGTTAGAATGAGTGACAGTCTTTGAATGGAACCAACAATGTAGGTAGATGCACAAAAGCATGAAATAACGTATAATAAACCACGTACGTTCTAAAATATACAAAATACACAAAGCGGCCCAACAAATTATTAGCACGAAATCGTATAATGCCCATGAGAATTCAAGACAAATCTGTTAATTCTATACACGAAAAGTGCTAGCAGTAGGGTTAGGATATCAGGCAGGATGTCCACCCTAGTCAAGATAGGAACAATAAAGACAAATGGAACAGACTTACAGTACATGGCGGTGCTGTATCATCAATCATCACTACCACTGGAAACACTCCTTGGCTGGAATCACATGCCCAAAGTGACTGGAAAGTCCAAAGGATGACGTCTGCGATGTAATGTTCACTGGAGTCCAAATTCCAAGTAGCATTTAACATCTCGAACATCAGGGTATCAGATAAAGGCTGGCGTAAACAGCTCACAAGAACAAATGCAATAAATAGCACGTGGTAACTTCCACAGATTGTTAACGTGCGATATCAAAGCAGTTCCAAAACAATGTAGACTTCGTTGAAATCTTAATATGACGAATTCAAACATTCGTGGTAATTAGCCTTAAGCACGACATCCTGGTGCTTTTATACAATAACTGTTCACGATGCTTTTCGCGCCAAGCTCGTTGCTATGTTCAAACGGCGATTGTAGGCAGCAATTCATGACGATAACAATTTTTAGGTGACTAGCACAATGTTCAAAGTTCACAATGATTCTCATCGCGGCCCGGAAGGACCAAAATTTTATGTTGCGAACGACGAAACAACATATCGGCCGCACATAACAAAGTTCAGTTCCATAGGCGCACAAATACAATTTTGAAACAAATCAAATGGAGGACCAGACTGCCCCAAACGAGCAGACACAAACACATCACTCACAAGGTGATTCAAACATTTATTACACATGAATAAAACACTGCATATTTACACATTATGTACAACAAATTCGGAGGTACACCAAAACACGTGTACTGCTGCCGGTCACCATGTTCAGTGTCTGTGTATAAAACAAAAACGCAGCAGCACATTGCCAACTGTTACAAAATGAAATGCGGCAGACGAGTACCAACACAAAAGCCGCAACATATTGATTTTGGCTTTGACGGCAAGTGGGTTACAAAAAGGGTTGGACAAGTATACTAGGAAGTGGTCTCTCTGAGTAAATGTAAGAAAGACTCAGATAATGGTGTGTACGAAAAGGGGTGGGAGAAAGAATAAGGAAGTCTGGAGGCTAGATCAGGAAGAAATTAAACCAGGGGGGAAAATTGAGTATCTAGGGGTAATAATTAGTAAGAATGGTTCTTGGAAAAATCAGTGTAAGAGGGCAAAATTTAAAGGAAGAGGAGCGCTTGCGGCAGTGGGGGTATTAGGAAAGAAATTTCCAGAAGTTAAATATAAAATACAGAAAACGGTATTTAAATCACTGATAATGGAAAAAAAATGCTATTTGGGGTGGAAGTATGGGGAATGGAGGAGGGAAGGGGTGAACTAAATCAGGTGGTGGCGAAATTTAGTAAGATCATGATGGGCCTCCCGAAATGTACAGCCAATGCCGGTGCCAGATTAGTCTGTAAAGAATCGATGGAGGTTGAAAATGCTAATTGGGTGTTCAAGTATTGGATTAGATTGGAGGAAGGGAAGGGTGGGGCATTAGTACAAGAAACGTTTAGTTTTCAGAAAGGTATAACGAATGAAGGTTACAGGGCGAATAAGTGCAAAAAATGGTTACAACAGACTGGATTGTGGATATATGGAGAGGTCTGCGGGGAAGGTAGGAATAAATGGGTATGGTAATGGATAAAGGGAAGACTACTACATATTGAAAGACAGAGCTTAATAGGGGAATGTAGAGAGAGAGAGAGAGAGAGAGAGTCTCTCTATCAGTATTAAATAAATTGGTGGAAGTAATAAACCCGGAAACGGAGTTTGAGGGTAGAATGGGTAAGAGAGGTTTGTATAGGTGAGTACTGGGAGTTCCGAGGAATAGGGAATGGGTAGGTAGTGAGAATAGTGAGAGATGTGTGCTATGTGGAGAGAGGTGGGAGGACCTATATATTTTCAATCAATGCCGAGCTTTGGAGGAGAAAAAGATTAAACTACTAAGTAAGAAGGAGCTGGATATGGTAGGGGAAAGCTATAAGATGACATCTTGGTTATGTAAAGAGTGGGAGAAAGGAACGAATATAGCGAAATTCTTAAATGTGGCCAGAGCTAGATTTATAAAGAAACTGAGAGAATAACAGGAGTTTTGCAGATAATGTGGTTCATGCCGAGGGAGGAAGCGGGAAGGCATTTTGCTCAGAGGAATGGATGTCCGCCCTGAGCAGATGCGGGAAGGGTATCAGGGTGACCATGATATCGGAAGAGGGGGCTGTAGTGTTAGGGGAAGGGGAGGAGAGCACCTTGCCTTGTGGAAAGGTGATCCGCCCGGGGCAAGTTGTTGGGAAGTAGACTGAGGTGTAGTAGGATGGGAGGATGTGGTGGATTCACGACTTGAGGAATACGAGAGTAGATGTGTTTATGAGAAGTGTTGGTAAAAAAGGAAAGCCAAAAATATAGTTGAGAAAAGCGGAGGTTGAGTAGGCTCTGAGGGCAGTGTAAATTTAGGATGATGATGTTTAAGTTTTTCGTGGATGGTTGAAATGACGCTGAGGTGGAAGCTAAAAGAAAAGTAGTGAGAATACTAAGTGAACTAAAGGACTTGGGATAGAGAAATGTCTGTTTGTGTGTAAATGAGGTGTAAAACAATTGATTGTTCAAGTGTATTTGTGTGTGGAGGAAGGATAAAGAAGGTGTTGTAATAGTTGTTGTGATTATTGGGATTTGATTATTTGGACTCGGAAGACGGCGATGAATTATGTATGTAAAGTATTTATTCAATTGTTTGTTTTGGTTTTCCTCAGTATGTGAATTTTGGAATTGTTTGATTGGTTTGAAGTTAATATGATTTTAAGATTATTTGTCATGGTAATTCTGGTGCATCCTGTACCACACGCGCCACATCGGCGTGGGAGATTTCCGGTTTCGTAAAGTTGCACCAATTTCGTAATTTTTCTAGAGGCTTCCTAAATGTTCCTTGTCAGCACTATTTTTTCTGCGCTCCTATTGGAGAAAATAAAAGGAAATGTGATTGGTAGGTGAAGGAAATCATCGTACGCTCATTGGCCGTGGTAATATTTCATAATTTCCGGGGAGAAGCGTTGTCGCTGGAGCCTTGCTCTGCGAGGGCGTCTTTTCTGTTTGACCACTGAAGGGAGCGGTCTCCTTCCAAGGTACGGGTCTTCTTGGCCCCACCATCCGGTAAGCACCGATTATTTTCTTTTTAACTTTTCAGGTATTCAGTTTCAGATGTAGTGTTTCATTTAATTTATCTTGCCGGAGCGTACCCGTGTTTCCTTCTGCTTCCAAATGTTATCATTATGACTTAGCCGTTTCGGTAAGTCACCTCACTTTGTTAAGAGATAGTTCCCGTTTGTTGTTTTGTAAATTAAATGTTATACGCCTTTCGAAGTAATCATTATAAGTATTTTTTTTCTCGGGACTATCTCATTCATTCCGCTTCATCGTGGATTATTCATCTTTAGGTCGGTTACCCTTTCTCAGAAGTGTTTTTTGAGGGGGCTACCCACCGAAGATGCTCTGCTCCATGATTGTACATAAATATTTTTCTCCTTAGATGTATCTTTTCACTTTAGTTTAATGTTACCTTCCTTTGTTTTTATTTCAAACTGTTTTGGGTTTTTAAAAGTAACGCCACGACAGTGGAACGTCAATGTGTGATGTTCTGGTGTAAAAGAAATTTAATAACTAAATGCTACCCTCATGTAAACTTTAAATTGTAATCGTTGTTGAAATTATGCCGTCAGTATTTTTATGATATATTGGCTATTGTTTTATATATGAAATTTAATCTAAATTGTTAAGTAAAGTTTAGGATTACATTGACTTCGCTTCTTCAGTATTACCAATACCTTCCACCGCCTGGATATGGTTCCCAGCCGCTTCCCGGTTATCCTTTCTTAATAGTCATGTTGGTTAAACTGTTTGTTTATTTCCTGTGATTAATGTGCTTGCAAATTTAGTTTCGTACATGTTGACATGCCTAGTGTACAGTACTTTTAGTGAAAGCATTACGGTAGCAAACATTTTCTCTTCATTAAACCTATTAATTGTAACCTTACCCTTTGGAGAGGTTGCAGTATGTTAGCAGAGCTTTGGGTTGCTGAAGAAGCAAAGTTGACGGTAATTCGGTGGTTATAACCTAAAATTTAATTCAAGTATTATCTCGTAGTTTCCTTTTTTATCAACATGTCTCGTGCTATCCCCGGTCCGTTCCATTTGAGGAAGGAGGAATTAGCTTACGAACTTCGTATTCGTAAGTTGAATTCGACAGGAAAGGTTAAGGATGACACGAGCTTGTTGAAACAATCGCTAAATGAACCTGTTTTTGTCCCAGGGTTATCAACAGATGAAGTGTGCGCATCTTTGTCGATTTTCAGAGATAAAATTGTAGAATATAAAGCCATTATTATGTCATTTTGTTCTTCTAAACCGTCCGATGCACAGTTAACACGTGCGAAAGGCCAAGTGCAGCATTACGTGGACAGGATTCGCGATCTGTTGGCCCATAATTTATCTGAAGATGAGCGATGTGAGTGCGAATCGTTGTTATTGCAGTTTTGTGATATTTTTGATAAAAATGTTGGATTGCTGGAAGGTAATTCTTTGCCTAGCTCAAGTTCAATAGTTAATGTACCCGTACAATCTGAAGCGTTTGACAGTGACACTGTATCTGTATCTACTGCTTCACAAGTTAGTGCAGTGGTCACTTGTAATGATATTCCCGTGCAGTCTTCTCCTGCTGCATTTACCAGTGCTTCTCTGCCCGTGAATAATGATAGTGGTGCTTCTTGTACGCAAGTTACTATGTCAACTGTTCCTATGGGAACTGTTAATTCTACTGTGTCTTTATCTCATCCTCCGGTTACGACCCAAGTTGTTTCTCTTCCTATTGTACAGAGATATCCCCATGTCCAAATGTCACCTGTAGTAAATTCTTCAGGGGTGTCACAGATGTGTGAAAACGTGTCGCAAATGCGAATATCTGTGCCGGTTTCTATGCAATCGAGCCTCAGTCCTAACCTCACTTTTAGTACTCCTACCCTATCCCAGGAGCGTTCAAATCAAGATTTCTTTACTACTGTATTGCCTTCTTGTAACCAATCCAGTGCTGTTCAGGTACCTACTCCTGCTGCTTCTCAAATTTTTTCAAACTTGCCTCACCCATTAACTGCTATATTTAAGGGTGTATCTAAGTTCACCGTTAATTCGATTGACGAAGTCATAGTGTTTCTACGTTTTTTGGTCGAATTTAAAGATCAGAGTTTAGTGTATTCCTTAAGTCGTGACAATTTCTTCCAAGTCTTATATCCACATGTATCTGGAGCTCTTTCTGAGCATGTCATAAGAGCCATTTCAGAAAAGTGGACAGTTGACCAATTTCATGCACATGTGCTTGAGTTTTTTATTCCTTCCCGTGCTTTGTCTTCTTTGGTTCAGAAGCATTATTTTCGAGTACAGCATTTGAATGAAACATTGTCGGAATACATTCAGGACATTAAGTTCAATGCTCGGATCTTCATGCTAAACTATTCTGAGTCTCAAATGGTTGCTAGCATTATTGAGGGTCTTGCACCAAATTACCGGTCGTATCTTGCTCTGTCACCTCGACCCGCTACGTTCGCTCAGTTGGAAGCTATTACTGTTTCTGCTGAAGGCATTAGGTATGCCGACCAGTTACGAGTCGCATTGGCTCCTCCTCCTGTGAGCATGTCTTCTCAGGTCACTAGTACCGTTTCTACTTCTTCCAAGCCACGTAATTCACGTGTATGTTATAGTTGTGGTTCTACGGATCACTTCCAGCGGAATTGTCCTAAGATTGGGCCCTTAGGCAATTCAAAACCTGTCATGGGTGGTCAACTTCAAAATTTCCAAAGGAATTGTCCTAAGATTGAGCCCTTAGGCAATTCAAATCCGAATGAGAATAGAGTTTCTCCCTCCACTAGTTTTTGCAGATATTGTGGGTCAAATAGACACTTTTCAAGACAGTGTCCTCGCAATTCTTCCGGTTCTGGGCGTTCTGGTAATAGTAATCCCAGATGACTAGCCGCCGATCCTGGTGCCAAAACTTATAGTGTACCTTCATGTTTCGTCTGTTATCGCTGTCAATTAGTTGATGATTTACCCGACCCTGTAGTCAATTATAAGCTTCAGTCTGACCCTAGTGTCAATTTTCCAAAATCTTGTGGTATTTCTGCTATTCCTCCATGTAAATTACCTTACATTTGCCTAGAAGTGAACAATGAACCAGTTTGTGCTTTAGTTGATTCTGGAAGTAGCCTCACCTTGATGAGTGAATATTTGTATAACTCTGTGAAATCTGTTTGTAAGTTCCCTGCTTTAACACCTGTGTCTTTAACCTGCCATACGGCTAATTCTAATTCCTTGAATTTGATTGGAAGTCTGAATCTCAAAATTAGAATACGTAATTTCACATGGAAAATGCCCGTGGTAGTGGTGAAAGATTTATCTTGTCCTTTCATTCTCGGTGCAAATTTTATTGCCAAAACTGGTATGGTTTTGGATCTTCAATATAATAAATTCCAGTTTAAGTTTTCCATGAGGATCTTTAAATTGTGTAACCGTCTCCTATCCTTCCTTATCATGTCAGTGCTGTGTCTGAGGACACAAGTGAACCAAAAGCTTTCGACTTTAATCATTTGCCTGATGATCAGGCCAACCAGCTTAGGAATCTTTGTGATAAATTTCCTGATGTGTTCACTGACAAGTTAGGTGTGACCAATGTTTTGGAATATAAAATTGAAGTAACTGACAATGTACCTGTTCGTTCTCCTCCGTACCGGTTGTCGCCTCCTAAGATGAAAGCCCTTAAGGCTATCATCGACCAAATGCTTGCTGATGGTGTAATACGTCCTTCTAAATCTGCGTACTCTTCTCCCATATTCCTAGTCCCTAAACCACAGGGTGGTTTTCGGCCTGTAATAGACTATCGAATGTTGAATAAGCGAGTTGTGCTTCAATCTGTTCCACTTCCTGACTTGCACTCTTGTTTCTCTTGGTTTGCTAATGCCAAAATTTTTACCACTTTTGATCTGAATCAGGCGTACTATCAGATACCTCTTGCTGAGGAATCCAAGCATCTTACAGCTTTTGCTACTGACTGGAACCTCTATGAATTTGAGCGCGTGCCGTTCGGACTGGCAACGGGAGCTGCTGTTTTGACCCGGCTGCTGGATAACGTGTTTTCGGACATTAAATTCAAATTCGTTTATAATTATCTTGATGATTTGGTAATTTTTAGCGAAACTTTTGAAGAACACCTTGCTCATATCAATGAAGTCCTTGAAAGACTCCGTAAAGCAGGACTAACCCTTAAGGCTAGCAAAGTGACTTTCGCACAGCCTCAGATGTCCTTCCTAGGCCATATCGTGTCCGAGAAAGGCGTTTCGGTTGACCAATCTCGTACTGCAGCTATCCAAAATTTTCCTACTCCTAAGGATGTCAAAGCTGTCGCTAGGTTCGTTGGTATGGTCAATTTCTTCCGTAAATTTATCCCCAATTTCGCTGAAAGAGCAGCCCCATTAAATGCCTTGAGGAGAAAAGATGCTAAATTTGAGTGGGGTGATGCCCAACTTGAAGCTTTCTATGATCTGAAATCTGCGTTATGTAATGTTCCTGTACTGGCGATGCCAGATTTTTCTAAACGTTTCGTTCTTCAAACCGATGCCTCATCTACAGGTATATCTGGTGTTCTCCTTCAGGAATTTGAAGATGGACGTCGTCCTATCTCTTATGCTTCCCGTAGCCTAAATCCTGCTGAACGCAACTATTCTATATATGAGTTGGAAGCCTTAGCTGTTGTTTTCTCCTTGGAGAAATTTAGAATGTATCTTGAACATCTACCTTTTGATCTTGAAACAGACAATCAGGCATTGAGTTGGGTACTGGCCAAGCCAAGAAGAACTGGTCGTCTTGCGCGTTGGGCAGTACGCATCTCAGCTTTTCAATTTGAAGCTCGTCACATTCGTGGAACTCAAAATGTCATTGCCGACACTCTTAGTAGGATGTTCTACCCTGGCAGTTCTGATCCTCAATTAGAATCCACTGATCCCTCTCCTGAACAAGTTTCGGCTTTTGTTAATGTGGTTTTGACCAATTCCCCTGTCATTTTCAAAGATATCTCTAAACATCAGGAAGACGATCCTGAATTGAAGGGTATTATTGACAGGATTAAATCTGGTGAATATGTCAAACCGTATGTCCTCAAAAATGGTGTTTTATGTTGTCCTGCTCGTGGGCGCAGAGACCCCAAAATTGTTGTACCTTCTAATTTAGTTCCTGCTCTTTTCAAATATTTCCATGAATCCCCTGTTGGCGGACACCTTGGTGTATTTAAAACCAGAGAGAAAATTCGTAAGCATTTTATTTGGAAATCTATGGATGGTGAAATTCGCACAATGGTCAAATCTTGCAAAACCTGTAACATCAGTAAACCCGCTCCTAATACCCGCCTTGGTCTGTTGTCATCTGAGCAAGCTTCTCGCCCAATGGAGAGACTATTTATCGACTACATTGGACCATTCCCGCGTTCGCGGACCGGCCATCGTTTCATACTTGTGTGTGTTGATGCGTTCTCGCGTTTTACATGGCTGTTCCCTACTCGCATGGCTAATGCTAGTACTACTATTTCTTGCTTAAAACAGATCTTTGCTTCATTTGGACCCTGTCAATTTTTGGTGAGTGATAATGCTAGAGCTTTTACATCTGTGCAATTCCGTAATTTCTGTTTTGATCTATCTATCTCTCATGTGACTACCACACCTTATTATCCCAGGCCTAATTATGCTGAAAGAGTTAATCGGAACCTAAGATCTGCTCTTATTGCATACCATTCTTCTGACCACTCGAAGTGGGATTCTTCACTTAATTGGCTATCATTTGCTTTCAATACTGCTGTTCATGAAAGTCACAAGCAAACTCCTGCTTCATTGATGCTAGCGTTCACCCCTAACTCTCCACTTCCTAATCTGTGGTCCATTAACGATCTCCTGCCTGATGTCGCTAATCCAGAAACGATCCGTGCTGCTTGGCATCGTGCGCGTAAGAATTTGAAGGTTTATTACGCTAAAGTTCAACGTAACTATAATCACGGGCGAAGACCGCACAATCTGTCTGTGGGTGACCAGGTCTATGTAAAGACCCATCCCATTAGTAGTGCTGCGGACCATGTAATAAGCAAGTTATCCCCCAGATTTCGAGGTCCCTGCACAATTTTGAAATTTTTAACCCCTGTATCATTGTTAGTCAGTGATCCTGAAAGAAAGAGGATCAGCCGTGTGCATTTATCTCACATAAAAATTCCCTAGTTATGAGATAATACTTTAGAAACTATTTTGTTTTGGGGTAGTGATAAGGAATTAGTTGTAAGCAAATTTTTAATTAAGTGCGCACAATTTTTCGGATTTTAAAGTTTATTATTTAGTTAAGTCTCTTTAGTTGTAATGGAAAGGTCATTTATGATCACGTTAGATATAATTTAGCATGTATTGTGGGGTAGAATTATGATCTTCGTAACTAGGGATTATTGTCAAATTGTGAAATCAGGGTAAACTCCGGTAGAGTTTTTGAGTTTCTTTAAACTATTTCCTAAATTTCATCTTAAGTTATCCATAGTGCTTGCCGGAATGGGGGGGGCTAAGATAGTCCCAAACCTGTGGGGGAACCTCCCAAATGAAGGTCGAGGAGACACCGGTTAGGTGCCTCCAAGCTCTTGTCCACCAGGGTGGCTTTAGCTTTATATTCCCTGTCTGCTGCGGGTAAATTTCTGTTGCAGTGGCCGGAGGGGGATACCATCCCCATTTCTGCTGTCGTGCCTAGTGGAGAGGTACGTTATGTCTTGGGCCCTGCCGTTCTGCACTGCATTCCAGTGAGCTGAGGTACAGATGACAATTACTGTTCCTGCCTGACAACTTGACGTCCCTAGTCCAAGAGGGAACCGTCTGCATGGTGGTGACCATCATCCCATACCAAGATTCTGAATAGTTACCAGACATACACTGACGTGGCCATTAGTGGCACGTGATATCACCTATACTTGGACATGTCAAATTACAGCGCTGTAACCAGATATGACAATGACGCCAGTCCTGCTGGGCTGTGCGCAATCACCCAGTTTGAACTGTAAGGTGGAGGCTGAAGACAATGGCCGCGTCGTCAGTCACATCAACAGCAAGAACTCGTGGTGCTACAGTGTAAATAAAACAGAAAAACCAAGAGCTCAATTCAAAAGATGTCTCTTATTTTGTGTTAAATTTTTTTTTAGTGAACGTTTCATTTTTTTAAAAGAAAATAATTTCAGTGTAGTGTTTTATGAACTTAAGAACAAAAAAAGAATTTTTTTAAAAATCTCTTTAGTGTATATTTTATGTGGTTTCTGTTTCAACGAACATTCTTATATGTCCTTTGTTTTCAGTGACATTTTTCCTTTGTTTTTCAGCGTTTTATTTTTAAGGTGTTTTGTTATTTTCTAAACTATGCTGTAACTGAACTGCTAAAATTGTGATCAAAATTTTTATTTTTGGAGCGGTGCTCCAAATTAAAGGGGGGGAGTATGTTGTGATTATTGAGATTTGATTATTTGGACTCGGAAGACGGCGATGAATTATGTATGTAAAGTATTTATTCAATTGTTTGTTTTGGTTTTCCTCAGTATGTGAATTTTGGAATTGTTTGATTGGTTTGAAGTTAATATGATTTTAAGATTATTTGTCATGGTAATTCTGGTGCATCCTGTACCACACGCGCCACATCGGCGTGGGAGATTTCCGGTTTCGTAAAGTTGCACCAATTTCGTAATTTTTCTAGAGGCTTCCTAAATGTTCCTTGTCAGCACTATTTTTTCTGCGCTCCTATTGGAGAAAATAAAAGGAAATGTGATTGGTAGGTGAAGGAAATCATCGTACGCTCATTGGACGTGGTAATATTTCATAATTTCCGGGGAGAAGCGTTGTCGCTGGAGCCTTGCTCTGCGAGGGCGTCTTTTCTGTTTGACCACTGAAGGGAGCGGTCTCCTTCCAAGGTACGGGTCTTCTTGGCCCCACCATCCGGTAAGCACCGATTATTTTCTTTTTAACTTTTCAGGTATTCAGTTTCAGATGTAGTGTTTCATTTAATTTATCTTGCCGGAGCGTACCCGTGTTTCCTTCTGCTTCCAAATGTTATCATTATGACTTAGCCGTTTCGGTAAGTCACCTCACTTTGTTAAGAGATAGTTCCCGTTTGTTGTTTTGTAAATTAAATGTTATACGCCTTTCGAAGTAATCTTTATAAGTAATTTTTTTTTCTCGGGACTATCTCATTCATTCCGCTTCATCGTGGATTATTCATCTTTAGGTCGGTTACCCTTTCTCAGAAGTGTTTTTTGAGGGGGCTACCCACCGAAGATGCTCTGCTCCATGATTGTACATAAATATTTTTCTCCTTAGATGTATCTTTTCACTTTAGTTTAATGTTACCTTCCTTTGTTTTTATTTCAAACTGTTTTGGGTTTTTAAAAGTAACGCCACGACAGTGGAACGTCAATGTGTGATGTTCCGGTGTAAAAGAAATTTAATAACTAAATGCTACCCTCATGTAAACTTTAAATTGTAATCGTTGTTGAAATTATGCCGTCAGTATTTTTATGATATATTGGCTATTGTTTTATATATGAAATTTAATCTAAATTGTTAAGTAAAGTTTAGGATTACATTGACTTCGCTTCTTCAGTATTACCAATACCTTCCACCGCCTGGATATGGTTCCCAGCCGCTTCCCGGTTATCCTTTCTTAATAGTCATGTTGGTTAAACTGTTTGTTTATTTCCTGTGATTAATGTGCTTGCAAATTTAGTTTCGTACATGTTGACATGCCTAGTGTACAGTACTTTTAGTGAAAGCATTACGGTAGCAAACATTTTCTCTTCATTAAACCTATTAATTGTAACCTTACCCTTTGGAGAGGTTGCAATGGTAATTTAGGTAGATTAAGTGGGACTGTAGTTAAGGAGAAAATGTTGGCAGTATGGAAATTATGAAAGTGGTCATTTAAAAAAAGTTAAATTATGGCAGTTGCCTTGATGAATGTAAAATGATGGATTCTTGATGTTTATGTCCTAAGTTTAATAAGATGGAAGAGCTGGGATAAGTCTGACGGTTTGGTGTGTGTAGTGTGGTGCTGTAGATTGAGAAGACTGAGTGAACTATCGGACTTGGAATGGAAACTGTTTGTCTGTGTGTATGTGAGGTGTGAAAAAATTGTAAAATTGTTTTAGGTGCTCTGTTGATGGATGTTAAATGGTGGTTAGTTGATGTTTAAGTTTAATATGGTGAGATGTAGTGAGTGGGAGTAGTACGAGAGAGGAGAGGATGACGTATCAAGGGAAGAGGGAGGGATGGGGACTTGACCCATCCCAAAGAAGTTAGGCTTGAGCACATCTGCACGGGAAGAAAAAGGAGAGGGAAGGTAGTGCGCTGAGAATGGGACAGAGTAGGCGTGACGTACATAGCGGAAGTGTGTGGCAGGCCATGTGTTGGGTCTGGTTTCCGCCAAGCTGGCTTGTCACACATGGTCGGGAAGGAATACAGTGTCAGAAAATGTAGGTGAGATATGAGATCAGTTCTCACGTGGCGAGGCTGGTGGCTGCGGTCAACGGGTTGGTGGGCATGTATTCCATACCTGGGCTGACGCAGTGACCAGACTACTAAATTTTTTTAGGTGGTTGGTAGGAGTAGGGGAATAGGGTAGTTTGTAATGCGGTGCGTCCTGCACGTATACTGGCTATCCGTGTACTTGTGGGAGGACACTGAGTAGATGTAGAGGTAGATAATTTAGTTAAGTAGTTTTAGGAGAGATGTAGTGCCTATTGTTGGTTTTTTGTTTCGCTCTGTCTGTCTTTATTAATGTAGGCCGATGGTGTACACTAGGGTGGTAATAAAGATATGTATGTATGTATGTATGTATGTATGTATGTATGTATGTATGTATGTATGTATGTATATACAAGATATACAAGTACATATTCAGCAATTTGAACTGTATATACGTGTATATAAGAGTATGTCTGAGGATGGATGAGAAACTGCAGTGTCATGCAGGATATAGTAATAGTAATAATAATAATAATAATAATAATAATAATAATAATAATAATAATAATAATAATACAGTAACAGGCTGTACAATCTACTAACTCCATTTTTTATGGTTTTCGGAAATGCACAGGATATATTATGTCGGATATTTCTCTGAATATATGCGGAATCTCTAGGATCACATTATCAAGATATATTTCTGGATGTTGATTACCATGGAGTAGAGTAACTCACTTTTACACTACAAACCTTGGCGTCAGCTTGAAGATCACGCTTATACCTGCTGAAAATAGTTGACACACAAACGAATAGTAGTAGGAATCAGAAACTGAGAAAATAGATTCAAATAAAGTATATTCATCGTACTACGTTGAGTCATTTCCAGCAGTCTAGTGTTGTTTAGAACTATAAATTTCAACTCTGGATATGAGATGAAATGCGTATCATTATTATGGTGCATTCGGATACAGATATTGCATAACCAGAAACTGAAATGTTCCAACCATTCATCCATAATATTTTCGATTGAAGCAGAAATCTGTTTACGCTTTATCCCAAAAGTTCAGTATATATTGATTGTAGAGGTATTAAAGCCATCCTTCCCTACGTTTACATTTAATTGCCTAGCATCCACCATCAGTATAGAAGAGGACATATCAATGTCACTGAACTTATCTCTATCGACGATGTGATATCACAGAAGCTTTATCAATTATGAAATACAGTTAATGAACTTCGCGTTAGTTTCATTGATTAAATCATCCGCTAATACCTCCATTATCGCCTCGCAAAATAAATGAGCTGTAGCTTATTTAAAAGTTTTTATTGAACTGTAAATATTTCATGGTACGTAATTAATTAATACTCCAGAGCTGAAGGGTGTGTTTTTAATATGAATAATGTACCTCTAACTAATCTTCTCTGTAGTGCTCCATTTCATATTGAAAATAATAACTCTACCTAATTTCACAATTTACTCCAAGAAGGTATTGATGTTGCTTCTCACATAAAAGCCAGGATACATTTTCCTTAAACCTGTCCGTTATCAGTGAAACGCACTCACAAAGATTACTTCCTGGAGATATTATAGAGAACTCACAAAAATGTTCAGTGCACGAAATTAGTTACATACCGGTCTGAAACTTTAAAAAATGAACCTTTACGCAAACAACTCTTTCTCTCCTTCGTAACGGAGTAACTAAATTACGTCACGGTCTTTGTCTTAGGTGTTCATCGAGAATTACGTACTCTACTTCAGAAGTACAAAGAGCTTCCTCGCTTTGATCTTTCCTACCTGACCTCTGCCGGTCAACACCTGTTCTCTTCCAAACCTGACAGTATTGGCTTTGTGAGGACTAGCGACTAATTTATTTTCATATCCTTCCACTTTTTCGATAAATTCATTCTTGGAAGTGACAGAACTCTTCCAATGTACTTGTATAATAATTATGGCGTATGGCCGCCGTAACGGTATGGTGATTTCCAATGTCTGGTTGCTAATATTGAATACGGCTCAAACAACCAACCATCACGCCAGAGATATTAACCAAATAAAGTAAGTCCTTGTCCTGGCCGGGAAGTGAACCCTGGCCCGCTGAACCAAAGGTCAGCATGCTAATCATTTAACCTTGGAGCCACATAGCTACTTCTCTAAAAATGAGGGGCTGGTTGCCTTGTTGCATTTACCTGTAAAACAACAAACTTAACCACCATTAAAGAAGAAACTACTGGAATAGATCCATTCGAATATATCACAGAAAATATTTCTATTTGGTATCGTCGTATATTGTCTAATTTGAAAATTTCCATACACAGTTCATGGATAAACCCTTAAGAATTAAATTAATGTAAAAGACCATTATGATTTAAGTACAAATACTTCAAGTACGGGAGTTTCAATATTTGCTTGCACTGCGTGGTATGAAGGAACAAATATACAGCGTGCATCAGAACTAGACCGATAAAAATATCAGGGATGCTCTTCGTGTTATGTTAACAACGAAAGTGCAATCGGATTGGTGGAGAAAAATTTTCTTTTCGAGAAAATTATGTTATTTTGTTACTTCCGGGCACGCAAGAGAGCCAGCCCCAGCCTACTGTTGTGCCTCAGAGGAGGGAGGGGAAGGGAGGGGAAGTGGGAAGTGGGAGACAGAGGTAATGTTCTTTGCGAATTCACAAGTTTATCATTCGTTTCGCATACCCGCTCCCATCCCCAGTAGGCAGTGTATCATTTTGTTCTGCAGTAATTGATGACTATGTGAACCCCGTGGAAACAGAATATGTACTTGTACCGAGAATACAGCCAACTTCCCAGGTCCAAAGGTCGCTACTGTCGTGAACTGTGTATCGAAGAAGGAGGGGGGGGGGCGGACATTGAACATCTACTGTAATGAAACCATTGGGCGTATTGTTTCCTTCGTTTAGCGTTTCATTCCATTTACAATGTTGTGAGGAAAGGAATACACAATCGTGGGTCGGCAGCGTTGCATCTTCCAGCATGTTCAGTAATAAAGAACGTTACTGCGACCAACAGTCAGGAGGGGAAACGGTCTGGTGCATTCGATGACTGACAAGTGTGTCGTAATTACAGTATGTTCTAGTACTGTGTGTGCAGATAGGTCTCTTTAATAAACGAACTCTGGATGTTCCCTGTAGGAGACAAGGACAATCCCCTCCCTCCCCTTCTCTTCCCTGGAGCACGGCAGCGGCTTGTGCTCTGATATAGCAAATACGGCGAGTTCCTCAGTTTGAATCGCGCGCCCGAAACAAACAATGTAACGTCATATTCTCGAAAAGAAATGTATTCTCCCCCAATCCCATTGCAACATCGTTCTTAACATAACACGAAGAGCAACCCGGATTATTTTTTCGGTATAGTTCTCATACAACCTGTATAGTGCACCCATAAGCGAATTTGCCTAATTTAATTCACAATTAAATTGAATATTTTCGCATATGAGATACCACAGTGAGGCTGTGAATCTAGCAGTCACAAAGGAACTTTCTGGCGCCAGCCTGACGGCAAGTAAAAATCCATGAAACTCTTCTCTAAGCACGACCAACTTGTAAACCATCCTTCCAATAAATTTTATGACACCGCATAGGAGCGGCGACTTGCTGTCCGTTCTCACGAGAAAAGCACGCGTTGAAGCCTGACCTACTTGGCTCGGACAATAGAGGACAACGACCATAACCGCCAATTCTTGGGAGGAAGCGGATGCACCCACGTTTGGAAGGGCGCGAAAGTCTCAGCCAATCAGAAAATTCTAAATTTGAATGAGCTGTCATGCCGGGAAATATACAGTCAGTATCTCGCGATCTGAAGCCCGGTGTGGTAGTGAAAAACAGTGTCCTGATTTCTTTATAATATTTGGTGAATTATCTGTGCCAATCTGTGGTTAATTAGTGCCTAATTGATAAAATTTAACTTCACACGGAGGGGTAATAGGACTCAGAAGATGGAGCTATCATGGCGGAATGAGGCCATCCACCGGAAGAAAATAACACCAGTGACGCGCGACGTCGTGTGGATTATCCTGTGATCATTTCCCGCGGCGCAATATCACATGTGAGTCAGACAAAATTTAGGAAGTTTTGCACATAAATTTTGAAAACTATAACCTACGGATGTACGAGAAAGCGCTCCCGAGGACCAGATCATTACGCCACATCCCTTCCACGGAACTATTTTCCAGGTGGTGGGAGGAATCTTGACAAAAACCAGCGACCAGAGGGTCGAATTCTCAGTCATTCCAAATTCTCAGTGTCTCAGTGTCTTCAGAGTTCTCAGTTGTTTTGTTGAGTCTTGGCAGTGATTCTGTAAGTCTCAGTGTTTCTGAATTCTCAGTTGTTGGCTTGAGTATTGACAGTGTGTTTTGACTAATTCGCAGTAATTCTGTAATAATCTCAGTGTATCTACGTTTGACAGAGTGACAGAGTGTGTCAGCAAATGCATTTAGTCAGCTTTATTTTGGCTGGTAAGAAAGCGATTAGACACTTGTAGGCATTTTAGAAAGCCTTGTATTATTTACTTGGGAGAATAGCATTTCAGAAAATGAACACTTTCACAGACTTTTACTGTAAATTCAGGGAGAGTAGGCAAGAGCTACACTTTCAACTTAAATGAACTCACATTGCTAGTCGAGAGAAACAAGTCCATGTTTTCAGCATATTTACATACAAACATTTCTAACCAGCGGGGAGTGTTACATGTGAGATCAGTATAAAATTTTCTCCACAACATAAACTGTATTTTAGCTTGTTTCTACCATTCTATAAACTGTTTTGGCAAGCGAGATGTTTATGGGCAGAAACTAGTAAAGACAGACAGGAAGGAGATTGACTTTCTTCAATGAAGGCCGCAGTAGCAAACCCTGAGGAAACAGTTATGTCCCAGTAGGGTTAATGTACTGTAAGCTGTAGTGTAAACAAAGCTGAGGGATCGGCGAGCAGGCCAGCAGGTGTTTCCAGGTAAATAGCGAGGCGACCGTCCGTCTACACAACAGGCAGGAGTCTGCAGTGGCATCTTCTAACTTTCACTGGAGTGAAAGAAAAATGCGAGTGTTTTATGCTAAAGTAAACGTGTGTCACGGCATGGCAAGAATGTGTCAAATTTGCGTGTGTAAAAATCTGGAATACCACATCAGCTTGAAGATGGCATTCTAATTTCCACCATGACCGGGGCTGGTGGGTGAACTGACCTGCCTCCATCACCACAGGTATGAGCATCATTAAAATATGTAAATAAATATGTAGGACCGTGGCAAAATCGATGATCAATGTAGTTTAGAGTACTAGGTAGGGTGGTAAATAATTCACAGTTTTATTATACTGATTATAATAATAATAATAATAATAATAATAATAATAATAATAATAATAATTATTATTATTATAATAATAATAATATAATAATATTGTTTATGTTGCACTTTCAGCTAGGATCATTTGTGCATTTTGTTAGATAGATGTTTGTTTGCGTGTTGTTTTATGGTTGATTTTCTGTAGCATGTCATTTTTGACAGTTAGGCAGCTTTGATTTTTGATCTACGAGTGTAATGCCGTTTTATTATTATTTTTCATCATGTTCTTTAGATCGATGGTTTTTGAGTCATATTTTTGTTGGAGTTATGATGTTGTAGACGCCACCGCGATGATTTCAATGTTTATTTCACTATTTTGCGCATTTCAGCTTGTTTTATGTTGCGGAATCATCCTTCAGATGACCGGTTTTAATTGTACCGATCCCGCGTGTGTTTTGCGACGATTTTTGGTAGACGCGTATATTTATTTCTGCGTAGTTGCGGTTACGCATGTTTCAACATCTGTGTTTTGAGAGGCAATCTCGTCATTTTTATTATTTTAGAAACAGTGAGCGCCGTTGACGAGTCAGCTCTGAGATTTTTGTGATATGTTCAGCAGTGAATGATCCAGAGATCGAGCTAGATGATTAATATCCCTGATGATCTACGTTGATGATGGAAATATGATCTGGACCATGTCATGGTATTGTCGTAAGAAGCCGTAATGTGCACGACAGATATTTTTGCCCGCCGGATACGAGCGAGGCTGTATTGTGAGAATAATGAAAAATAATGACGTCGAGAATTAGAGTTGTGAAATGAAGAATTTAGCCACGAGGGTTAAATGTGTTACGACAAGGGTTATGATACTACAGGCAGGAGCCTGTGTTTGTTTAAATAATTCCAGGGAGAGTAGATGCTCGAAAGATAATGCTAGCCAGTGTACAATGTGAACAGAGCGACGAGTCAATGTGTTTTGAATAATTATGTAGAGTCACGGATGACGTGAAGTAACAGTAATTTGTCCATCAAGGTTAAATTATATCATGTCCAGACATTTACCGTCTGAAATTTGAGATTGCCGTCAAATTCGCAATATTTTGCTACTCGCAGCGGGGTATATACTTTCTGGAGACTCCGAGTTTGTTTTGCGCATTCTATCCTTATTAATTTCCAGTAGGCCGCGATGGTGGGATCCAGTTTTGCTTATTTGTCCTTCTTTCTGTTTGTACCTTTTACCGTGTAATTTGTAGGACGTAAGCGTATGTGAATTATTTATATTTGTTGTTGTTGTAAATAGATAGGCAGATAGGCTAGTTCTTTTGATTTCTGTATTCTCTTTGTCGGAGCAGTGTTTCTCCGTGAATTAATGTAATGATGTAAATAGGATTTCAGATGTTAGGTTTATGGATCGTCGATTATGTCACAGTCGAAATAGTAGTGGTATGCTCATACCAGGCATTTAAGTAATTACCAAACTTTCTTTTAAAATCCACTACATTTTATTTTGAAATGAAGCGATCTTTAAATAAACCAATTGTATAAAACTGCCGCAATGAATGGTAAATAAGATGGCATCTGCCTCCATCTAGTGGTGGTACCACAAAATCTATGAATTGATAATGAAATGCAGTTAGCGGCAAAGTCAATAGAAATTTTAATGTACAAGGATCGCTATCATTCGATAATGTTAACATCAGGCACTTGGCCTAAATTTTGGTTTATTCTTAAGAAGTCCAGTCTATCACAGACATGCAAATGAAGTTTAACATTTAGATGAGTGGTTGGATACACTCAGAGTGATGTTTCAATAATTTATTTTGTTTAATCAGGAGGTATTTGAATAAGACAACAGTTATGTAGGAATGAAGTGTGATGTTCATGGTTGTTCTGTTTTTCTTCGAATTATTCCTTAAGTGATACACTTGCTTCGTACAGTTCATGATTATTTAAATTTGGGTACTTTACCAAATGAACTACATGTGCTTAAACATTTAATAACTCTTATAAGACAGTGGATTGATTGACGTAACAGAATTTAATTTACTTTATTGTGAGTCAACTGTTTTAAATTTATTTTGAGAGATAGTTTCTCCGTAATATATATTCTGTATTCCAAGAAGGTGGTCTTTCTGACCAGAGTCTTAAACTGAGTCATTTTATTAACTTGAGGCCAATGTCAAGAGAGTCTGGTATATTTTAATTAAGGTGTTTTGACCTTCGGTCAGTTTATTAGGCAGATTATGATTGTTTTGTAAAGCAGATCTTCAATCTTTTATGTATTTTATTAGTCACATTTATTTCATTTGTTTACATTTCTCACTAGTTCAGTTTACGTTCATTTTTTTAGCATTTTTTTGCATTTTATTTTAATAAATTAGTCTTTTATTTTAAATTTTAATTCAGTCTTGGGTACCGTCATTTTTAGTTAGTTTACCCCCTTCTTTTCATTCCCTCACTCCTTGATCAGCGGGTGGCCTCTCCGGGGATAACGGACGGGCACGACTGAGGAACATGAGTCTACATGCAGCGGTGAGTATGATTTATATGTCATTTATTACAGGAGCAGCCGGCGGACAGAAGATAGAAGAGATCACCGCAGTTGTTGCCTTTAAAAGGGCACAGGGGCCGGAGTGAGAAATGAAGAGCGTGCCGCCCAACTTTCGGGGCTAGATTTGCTTATCCCCGGGACTTTGCATTTTGCATTTATTTATTTTGTACCCAGACTAACAGCCATGAACATAGATTTACTGAGTGTTGATAAATATGAATGCTGTGATAGTACTGTTTGACAAGTAGTGGTATTAATTATAAATTATATGTTTTGTATAATTTTATCCAAATTTAGGATAAAATTGTTTTGTATTGGTGATTACTGTGTCTTGCATGTGTTGGAAGTATGTTGGGGAGCCTAAAGGTCTCAGTCGTATTCTCTCAGCATATAAGATGTCGATTAGCCAGGAGAAGTGGTACATGTTAATCAAAACCATTAGTGATTTAAGTATAACAACTAATGAACTGAAATCGAGTCAGGCCGAACTATCGAATAAGATAGAAAGTAGCCAAACAGAATTAGCTGACGAATTAAAATCCAGTCAGGCCGAACTTGTAAACAAGGTAGAAAGTAGCCAAACAGAATTAGCTGACGAATTAAAATCCAGTCAGGCCGAACTTGTAAATAAGGTAGAAAGTAGCCAGGCCGAATTAGCTAACGAGTTAAAAAACACACAAGGCGAATTAAAATCCAGCCAGGTAGAGTTAGCCAATGAGTTAAAAGCCACACAAAGTGAATTGAAATCTAGTCAAGTTGAACTTGCAAATAAGATTGAAAGTAGCCAAGCCGAACTTGCAAATAAAGTAGAGGCAGTACACGGACAGGTCTTGGAAGAATTCAAGCAGTGTGAGATAAAGCTCGAGGAGAAATTCATAAAGAGCCAGGTTGAACTGAAGAAGGAGTTACGGGAAAACCAGGATAAACTCATGCAGGCGTGTAATGCAAACAGGCAGGAGACGATGGAAGAAATAAAGAAGTTAGCCGATGCACAAGCACAAATACAAGAGCAGTTAGACAGCCATAGCGCGACTGTTGAGGAAAGTATGAGGGAAACCAGGGTAATGGTGCAAGATCAAGGCAAGGATCTAGCTCGAGGTATCATACTCTTGGAAGAGCGAATAGATAAAATTGAGGACGAGACTAGGAAAGAAATAAATAAAGTATGCGTACAGATTGGAGAGACTCAGGAGGAAACGAGCCACGAAATCATGACCTTAAAGTCGGAGACCCAGGATATTACAAAGAGGTTAACCGAGCTGTCAGAAAAGATAGCGGAAACTGAGGGTGCGATTACACTCAGTGAGCAGTCAGTAAGACAGGAAGTTAACGAGGTCATAGAGGGAAAAATCCAGGCAATTAAGACCCAGGGCGAAAACCTGTCGACCTTGGTCAGAATGCTAGTAGACAAACAAGCCGAGTCCCAGGTAGCCAGAGAAATTAGGATACAGCCGCAGCATGAGCAAACACAGAGCGAGCCGATAACGCAAATATTCAACACGGAAAGGACAATGCCGGAAAGCACACAAAGAGCTGAAACTTCCACGCAGATCATAAACATTGTGCGTACGAGTGACGACCAACCGAAGAAATTTAGTGGAACATCACAAATAACCCCAAAAGTATATCTTAGGGAATTGAAACAATATTTCCAAGATATTAAAGCCCCAGAAGACAAGAAACTACGCATAGTAGAAAAATATCTCGAAGGACAGGCGAAGACCTGGTATTATGGTTTCGTAGATACTTTTAAGACGTTCGCAGATTTCGAGAAGGCTTTCCTCGAAAGGTACTGGTCCTTGTCCACACAACAAGCACTCAGAATGGACTTGTACACTCGCAAGTACATGTCGACACAGCCCACACGATACTTAGACTTCTTCTTAACACAGCTCGTGAAACTTAGACAATTAGACTCCCCTGTGTCAGACGCAGAAATCGTGCAGACCATAATAAAGCAATTTCCGTCGGACGTGCAGAGAATGCTCATTACGGCAAGGGTAGATGATCCAGCCCAAGTTGAGGCTATTTTAAGGGAGCTAGACGCTACATCCACTAATAATGTACCGCAGAGAGTGACCAGGCAAACGCAGGAACATAGGGCTTACCTAGCTAATGCCACCAGTGAAAATGCACGAGGCAATGCGCAGGTAAACGGCCCGAATTCAGGCGCTGTATCGCGGCGAGATACGAACACGAGACGCCAGGAGGAAGAAATCCAACGTCCGTGGTTTAGGAAACCAAACTATCCAGACAGGCGACCGCGCTACCAGGACAGGCAGCCATACCAAAGGAGGTACCTCTCACGTGATAGAAGGCGATGGGAAGATCGAGGTAGAGATAGGCCTTACTATCGCGACCCCGAAAGGAGGTGGAATGAGAGAAGGAATTACCAGCGAGATAGGAACTCGGACCCGAGGTATCAAGAGGGGCGCCGATACATCAATGACCTGAATAACAAACAGCAGCGCGATCCGTGGAAACAGGCAATCGAATCCCAAGACATGAACCCGGATATCACGGGAGCCGAAAGCCTCGAGTTCCAGCAAACAAGAAGGAGAGGAAGCGAAGACCGCAGACCACTCAATCCTAATGCACCAACGTACGAGGGGACCGGTGCTAGAAAAAAAAACTTCAATTTCGAATTAGTAGCTCCATTAGACACTGACTCAGCCACACCTTTAACCAGTGAGAATGAAGAGTGGGAAGTAGCTAAAGTAGATTCATGGATAGCGCAGCCTGAGGACTTGTTAAATGATGAATTCAAGCAGGAGAGCCCACAAATTTTACCTCTACCTGTGATTAAAGTCAAAATTTATGGAACAAGCATTTTAGGACTTTTAGATACTGGTGCGAGTATCAGCATTATTTCGAGGACTCTGTTTAATGATTTGAAAGAGAGAATGAGCCTACCTGAGATCCCGGTCTCGACAGTAAAAATAAAAGGGATCGTGCCAGACAAGGTGACTACCTGTAAGTCCCAGACATACCTGGAGATGACAATAGGGAGCTCAACCTACAGTCATACATTTATCATAATGGCCAGAGTTAACTACAACGTAATTCTTGGAGCTGATTTTCTAAGGGAAACACATGCCGTCATTGACCTTGCAGGGGGCGTTGTGAGATTCCGAAGGAATGGAGGTCACGACAAGGTGGCAATAAATCCGGAAACTGATGAGGACGAAGCAGATAACAGTACTGACGGAGAGTTCCATGATATTTTAGGAACCGAGCATGCGGATGAACAGTTAAATATTTTGGACCATGAGGGGATTTTTACAGACATTTTTATGGTTGATACTGCAGAAGATACTGAAAATTTAATCAATGACAAGGTTGCAGAGTTCAAAGGAACGAAAGAACAGAAAGATCAATTAAGAGCCTTCTTAATTGGACATCAGGCCGTATTCGATTCCAAAGTAGGCCTCATCCCTAATTTTACATACGTTTTCAATGTTTTGGACTGGGAGCCATACAAACGTAAGCCGTATCCAGTGCCGGAGAAATACCATGAGGAGGTCAAGCAAATAATCAAACAAATGGAAGAAAACGGGATAATCTCGAAGCGACCCACTCCGTACGTGAACAGTCTTGTCATAGTAAAGAAAGCCGACAATTCCCTGAGGCTGTGTTTAGACGCTCGTCAATTAAACTCCAAATTAATCCCAGAGAATGATCAAGCCATGCCCATTAAGGACGCAATTCGTCGATTTAGAGACATGGAAGTTTTTACAGGTGTAGACCTGACCAGTTCTTTTCACCATATCCTTCTGCATGATAAGTCGAAATTGTTAACAGGGTTTATGTTTGATCAACAGACCTATGTCTTTGAAAGACTTCCGTTCGGAACCCGCAACTCTTCTAGCGCTCTCATAAGGGCACTTGACAGGAACCTTACAGACGAAGTCAAAGCAGTTACTACTTTGTACATCGATGACATGATAATTGGAACTAAAACCTTTGAAGAAAATCTCCAAAATTTAGGCAAACTGTTCAAAAACCTTATAGAAACTGGATTCAAGGTGAATATCAAGAAATCACACTTCTGTCAGCCGGAAATCCTATTCCTAGGACACGTGATAGACGGCAAGGGAATCCGACCAAATCCAGTAAAGTTAGAAGCGATAAGTAACTTCCCTAGGCCTACCAAGGTGAAACATATCCGACAATTCCTTGGTATGTGTCAATTCTTTAGAGAACACTGTAAAAATTTCACCGAAGTCGTAGCACCACTACAAGACCTGCTCTGTAAGAATAACAGATGGAAATGGACACAGGAAGCAGAGACAGCGTTCACATGTACTAAAGAACTGTTAGCCAGGAGCATACAATTAGCGTATCCTGATTTTAACAGACCATTTATCCTTCAGACAGACGCATCTAAAGTGGGCGTAGCAGCAGTCTTATTCCAGGAACAGGACGGTGAATGTAAAACCAAGGACTATTTAGGCTTTTATAGTAGAAAACTGAGGTCGCACGAACGGAACTACACAACTACAGAGCTGGAAATGCTAGCTATAGTCCAAGCCCTACAGCACTGGCGGAAAGTTATTTATGGATTTCCAATCGTCATAAGAACCGACCATAAAGCTTTAACGTTCATGTTAAAGTCAGCTGTTTCATCTGACAGAATTACGAGATGGTCACTGTTCGTGCAGCAATTTAATTTTACCATTGAACACTGTACCGGCAAGGCAAACGTTTTAGCAGACACCTTAAGCAGGAACCCAAATAAACGTGAAGAGCAGGTAAATTATGTGGACTTAACACAGGAAGACCGAAACGTACTGCTCCGACTGAGCCAGTTACCAACCTTTCAACAGGCTGATCCAACCTTACAGCCGATGATCCAGTATTTCCAGGGAGCAATTCAACAAGGGGACCCTCGTTATGACGAAATTCACAAGGCCGCACAAGAACACAGATTGCTAAATAATCAGTTGTTAAAATATGCAGATAAGGATCATACTAAATTAAAGATTGTAGTCCCGAAAGAATTACAGGAAGAGTTAATATGGCATGTACACCGTGTTATTGGGCACGGAGGTATTGATAAGACCGTCGCCACAATTCAGGAAACTTTCACCTGGAAAGACCTAAGGAAAACTGTCAGGGATGCAATAGTTACATGCGACACTTGCCAGCGTGTCAAGGCGAACTCCTATCTTTTAAAACAGAAGCCAATTCCCATTCTACCGTCAAAGCCCCGTGAGTTATTCGCGATGGATATTTATGGAAAAATCCCGAAATCACGGAGAGGCAATCAGTTCATATTAGTCACCATGGATGTATTTTCCAAATTTACAAACCTTTCTCCAATGCAAAAGGCCAATACTAGGTCAGTTTTAAGATGCATTAATAGGGAAATAATTCCGGCCATGGGAAAACCGGAGAAATTATTAACAGACCACGGAACACAGTTCACCTCCGCAGAGTTCAAAACAGGTTTAAGGCAATTAGGAATACAACATGTTCTGAGTTCAACACGTCACCCAGAGTCGAACCCGGCAGAAAGAGTAATGAAAGTCATCGCGAAATTCAGCAGAATTTATATCCCAGAACAACATTGGCGATGGGTCGATATTCTCCCATTGATCACTGACTGCATAAATAATACTGTCCATGAAGCAACAGCGAAAATCCCGGCCACTGTGCATAATGGCTTACAACCGGCCAGGCCGTGGAGTCCAGTCGTTAATTGTCCGCCTGAACCCCTATTATCTCCAGAACTATGTACACAACAGGTACAAGAGCGCTTAAGAGAGCAAGCCGACCGCAGGCTGAGAAGAGTTCGTAGAAAGAAATATCACAAGCCATTAAGGGTAGGTGAAATGGTATTGATCCGTAGACCAGCCATCTCCGATCCTGAAAGGAAGTATTACGCAAAATTCGCACCATTGTACATCGGTCCATACAGCATTGTCCAGGATATGCAAAACAATGCATATAAAATTAGAAGTTTAGATGGAGAAAATGAGATGATTATGAACGCAGCCAATATTAAAACATACCGAATAGCACCAGGCGCAGCTCAAGTGAATCTCGTGGAAAAACCAAGGAGCTCAAACGCAGGAGAAGACACAAGTTCCGGCACGGAAGAAGAAGATGATGATGATGACCCGTGTACCGAAGCAGAAGAAGAAGATGACCAGGAAACCCTATCAACGAACCCAGGAGACGACAGTCATTTCGAGATTGAGACAGGTCAACAGACAGAAGAGAATTGTCCGGAATGCGAACAGAACTCAGCCGAGATACTAGCAGTCATGAAACAGATTGCAGATGACCTCGAGAAAGAGAACAAACTTTTGGAGAGAGAAATCAGAGAAAAACTCAATCATAAGCAGAGGTATACTTCATAGTCAGGAGCATACATTCGCTTATGGCTGCAAGTATGTCTAGAATATCATTGGTTGAATTGAGAAATCTTCCACTATCGCGTAAGATTTCTAACGGCGTAAGGGGGCATTGCACCCATAAGCGAATTTGCCTAATTTAATTCACAATTAAATTGAATATTTTCGCATATGAGATACCACAGTGAGGCTGTGAATCTAGCAGTCACAAAGGAACTTTCTGGCGCCAGCCTGACGGCAAGTAAAAATCCATGAAACTCTTCTCTAAGCACGACCAACTTGTAAACCATCCTTCCAATAAATTTTATGACACCGCATAGGAGCGGCGATTTGCTGTCCGTTCTCACGAGAAAAGCACGCGTTGAAGCCTGACCTACTTGGCTCGGACAATAGAGGACAACGACCATAACCGCCAATTCTTGGGAGGAAGCGGATGCACCCACGTTTGGAAGGGCGCGAAAGTCTCAGCCAATCAGAAAATTCTAAATTTGAATGAGCTGTCATGCCGGGAAATATACAGTCAGTATCTCGCGATCTGAAGCCCGGTGTGGTAGTGAAAAACAGTGTCCTGATTTCTTTATAATATTTGGTGAATTATCTGTGCCAAACTGTGGTTAATTAGTGCCTAATTGATAAAATTTAACTTCACACGGAGGGGTAATAGGACTCAGAAGATGGAGCTATCATGGCGGAATGAGGCCATCCACCGGAAGAAAATAACACCAGTGACGCGCGACGTCGTGTGGATTATCCTGTGATCATTTCCCGCGGCGCAATATCACATGTGAGTCAGACAAAATTTAGGAAGTTTTGCACATAAATTTTGAAAACTATAACCTACGGATGTACGAGAAAGCGCTCCCGAGGACCAGATCATTACGCCACATCCCTTCCACGGAACTATTTTCCAGGTGGTGGGAGGAATCTTGACAAAAACCAGCGACCAGAGGGTCGAATTCTCAGTCATTCCAAATTCTCAGTGTCTCAGTGTCTTCAGAGTTCTCAGTTGTTTTGTTGAGTCTTGGCAGTGATTCTGTAAGTCTCAGTGTTTCTGAATTCTCAGTTGTTGGCTTGAGTATTGACAGTGTGTTTTGACTAATTCGCAGTAATTCTGTAATAATCTCAGTGTATCTACGTTTGACAGAGTGACAGAGTGTGTCAGCAAATGCATTTAGTCAGCTTTATTTTGGCTGGTAAGAAAGCGATTAGACACTTGTAGGCATTTTAGAAAGCCTTGTATTATTTACTTGGGAGAATAGCATTTCAGAAAATGAACACTTTCACAGACTTTTACTGTAAATTCAGGGAGAGTAGGCAAGAGCTACACTTTCAACTTAAATGAACTCACATTGCTAGTCGAGAGAAACAAGTCCATGTTTTCAGCATATTTACATACAAACATTTCTAACCAGCGGGGAGTGTTACATGTGAGATCAGTATAAAATTTTCTCCACAACATAAACTGTATTTTAGCTTGTTTCTACCATTCTATAAACTGTTTTGGCAAGCGAGATGTTTATGGGCAGAAACTAGTAAAGACAGACAGGAAGGAGATTGACTTTCTTCAATGAAGGCCGCAGTAGCAAACCTTGAGGAAACAGTTATGTCCCAGTAGGGTTAATGTACTGTAAGCTGTAGTGTAAACAAAGCTGAGGGATCGGCGAGCAGGCCAGCAGGTGTTTCCAGGTAAATAGCGAGGCGACCGTCCGTCTACACAACAGGCAGGAGTCTGCAGTGGCATCTTCTAACTTTCACTGGAGTGAAAGAAAAATGCGAGTGTTTTATGCTAAAGTAAACGTGTGTCACGGCATGGCAAGAATGTGTCAAATTTGCGTGTGTAAAAATCTGGAATACCACATCAGCTTGAAGATGGCATTCTAATTTCCACCATGACCGGGGCTGGTGGGTGAACTGACCTGCCTCCATCACCACAGGTATGAGCATCATTAAAATATGTAAATAAATATGTAGGACCGTGGCAAAATCGATGATCAATGTAGTTTAGAGTACTAGGTAGGGTGGTAAATAATTCACAGTTTTATTATACTGATTATAATAATAATAATAATAATAATAATAATAATAATAATTATTATTATTATTATAATAATAATAATATAATAATATTGTTTATGTTGCACTTTCAGCTAGGATCATTTGTGCATTTTGTTAGATAGATGTTTGTTTGCGTGTTGTTTTATGGTTGATTTTCTGTAGCATGTCATTTTTGACAGTTAGGCAGCTTTGATTTTTGATCTACGAGTGTAATGCCGTTTTATTATTATTTTTCATCATGTTCTTTAGATCGATGGTTTTTGAGTCATATTTTTGTTGGAGTTATGATGTTGTAGACGCCACCGCGATGATTTCAATGTTTATTTCACTATTTTGCGCATTTCAGCTTGTTTTATGTTGCGGAATCATCCTTCAGATGACCGGTTTTAATTGTACCGATCCCGCGTGTGTTTTGCGACGATTTTTGGTAGACGCGTATATTTATTTCTGCGTAGTTGCGGTTACGCATGTTTCAACATCTGTGTTTTGAGAGGCAATCTCGTCATTTTTATTATTTTAGAAACAGTGAGCGCCGTTGACGAGTCAGCTCTGAGATTTTTGTGATATGTTCAGCAGTGAATGATCCAGAGATCGAGCTAGATGATTAATATCCCTGATGATCTACGTTGATGATGGAAATATGATCTGGACCATGTCATGGTATTGTCGTAAGAAGCCGTAATGTGCACGACAGATATTTTTGCCCGCCGGATACGAGCGAGGCTGTATTGTGAGAATAATGAATAATAATGACGTCGAGAATTAGAGTTGTGAAATGAAGAATTTAGCCACGAGGGTTAAATGTGTTACGACATGGGTTATGATACTACAGGCAGGAGCCTGTGTTTGTTTAAATAATTCCAGGGAGAGTAGATGCTCGAAAGATAATGCTAGCCAGTGTACAATGTGAACAGAGCGACGAGTCAATGTGTTTTGAATAATTATGTAGAGTCACGGATGACGTGAAGTAACAGTAATTTGTCCATCAAGGTTAAATTATATCATGTCCAGACATTTACCGTCTGAAATTTGAGATTGCCGTCAAATTCGCAATATTTTGCTACTCGCAGCGGGGTATATACTTTCTGGAGACTCCGAGTTTGTTTTGCGCATTCTATCCTTATTAATTTCCAGTAGGCCGCGATGGTGGGATCCAGTTTTGCTTATTTGTCCTTCTTTCTGTTTGTACCTTTTACCGTGTAATTTGTAGGACGTAAGCGTATGTGAATTATTTATATTTGTTGTTGTTGTAAATAGATAGGCAGATAGGCTAGTTCTTTTGATTTCTGTATTCTCTTTGTCGGAGCAGTGTTTCTCCGTTAATTAATGTAATGATGTAAATAGGATTTCAGATGTTAGGTTTATGGATCGTCGATTATGTCACAGTCGAAATAGTAGTGGTATGCTCATACCAGGCATTTAAGTAATTACCAAACTTTCTTTTAAAATCCACTACATTTTATTTTGAAATGAAGCGATCTTTAAATAAACCAATTGTATAAAACTGCCGCAATGAATGGTAAATAAGATGGCATCTGCCTCCATCTAGTGGTGGTACCACAAAATCTATGAATTGATAATGAAATGCAGTTAGCGGCAAAGTCAATAGAAATTTTAATGTACAAGGATCGCTATCATTCGATAATGTTAACATCAGGCACTTGGCCTAAATTTTGGTTTATTCTTAAGAAGTCCAGTCTATCACAGACATGCAAATGAAGTTTAACATTTAGATGAGTGGTTGGATACACTCAGAGTGATGTTTCAATAATTTATTTTGTTTAATCAGGAGGTATTTGAATAAGACAACAGTTATGTAGGAATGAAGTGTGATGTTCATGGTTGTTCTGTTTTTCTTCGAATTATTCCTTAAGTGATACACTTGCTTCGTACAGTTCATGATTATTTAAATTTGGGTACTTTACCAAATGAACTACATGTGCTTAAACATTTAATAACTCTTATAAGTCAGTGGATTGATTGACGTTACAGAATTTAATTTACTTTATTGTGAGTCAACTGTTTTAAATTTATTTTGAGAGATAGTTTCTCCGTAATATATATTCTGTATTCCAAGAAGGTGGTCTTTCTGACCAGAGTCTTAAACTGAGTCATTTTATTAACTTGAGGCCAATGTCAAGAGAGTCTGGTATATTTTAATTAAGGTGTTTTGACCTTCGGTCAGTTTATTAGGCAGATTATGATTGTTTTGTAAAGCAGATCTTCAATCTTTTATGTATTTTATTAGTCACATTTATTTCATTTGTTTACATTTCTCACTAGTTCAGTTTACGTTCATTTTTTTTAGCATTTTTTTTGCATTTTATTTTAATAAATTAGTCTTTTATTTTAAATTTTAATTCAGTCTTGGGTACCGTCATTTTTAGTTAGTTTACCCCCTTCTTTTCATTCCCTCACTCCTTGATCAGCGGGTGGCCTCTCCGGGGATAACGGACGGGCACGACTGAGGAACATGAGTCTACATGCAGCGGTGAGTATGATTTATATGTCATTTATTACAGGAGCAGCCGGCGGACAGAAGATAGAAGAGATCACCGCAGTTGTTGCCTTTAAAAGGGCACAATAGTGATATGTATATTGATAATAAGCACCAGGCGAGTTGGCCATGCGGTAAGGGGGTGCGCGGCTGTGAGCTTGCATCCGGGAGATAGCGGGTTCGAATCTCACTGTCGGCAGCCCTGAAGATGGTTTCCCGTGGTTCCCCATTTTCACACCTAATTAAGGCCACGGACGCATCCTTCCAACTCCTAGGCCTTTCCTATCCCATCGTCGCCATAAGACCTATCTGTGTCGGTGCTGCTTAAAGCCTCTAGCAAAAAAAAAGTATACATATTATATATATCTCAGCAAAGAGTCAAGTTTAACGATGGCAGAACTGTTCTTAATACTAGAAGGATCAAGAAGTCATTTTCGTGTGAATGACATCATTGTTAGGTATACTTTATCAATCATTATAGTTAATTATTGATACGTATAGCTTTCAAATTATAGGTATCAATCAATCAATCAATCAATCAATCAATCAATCAATCAATCTACCATGATTTTCCAATGTAGTCCTCCAATCACAGAGATTCAGGAGACAATCGTAGGATGAAAAGGATAATTCTTATTGGCAAATATTGTAGATTCAGGCCACATTCTCTAGGTTCAGAAGGCTACGATTCCAACAAAGGGACGTTAATGTGTGTAATATAAGCTGAGTTAGCAACTGCGAGGCCATACGGACCCCTGAGAGCCCCGCTACCAGTTGTCAGCGAAATCCGGAGTGTTGCACTCCCAAAGTGAGGGATGGGTATATGTCTGTTGCTTTCTTCACCAAGCCAGATGATGGTCTTACGACAAATCCAGTAAAGCATGCCCACCGGGAAACCCAACTTCACTTCCCTTCAGCATAAGGAATGGTGTTACTAGCATCACTCATGCTGAAGGTATCACCAAAATTAATGATTGGACTGAGAATGATCAATGAAAGTAACGCACATATTCCAGGCCATACCAGAGGACATACTAGTGAAAAACTTGATATCAAATTCAGTGAAGATGTTTTGATTTCTGAATTTTAGAAAGAAAGAGATTTCTCTCCTTCCCTACTTGTAGGAGTATCAGATGCGTAAAAAGTACGATCGAGCCTGCTTCCAGGACACAAAATTAGGCCCTCTCAAAAAACTTTTATAAAACCTATTAATACCACGCATACACTTAACTACATTAGGTACTTTAATGTAACCTATATCCATTTAATATATGAAGTACGAACGACTTGCTGCAAAACTACAAAATTTATTTATTAATAGAATGTATACATAATTAATTAATGTGTGTATGTGTTTTTTAAACTTTACTGTACTTCAATATATACATTTTTAAACTGGACCATGCAGCGAGCTTCCTGGGTTGCAAAGGCATCATGGACATCATGGATGACACATTCCATGCTGATGAGGCTAAGTTCACAGAGCCTGTCTTGGATCATAACATTTCGTAGGTAGTTCTTTACAAGTTTCAGTTTCGAAAATGATACAGCAAGGGGAATAATTAGGTCTATGATTTAACAGTAGCAATTTTCACTCTTTTTTAATAACAACACGGCGTAAATATTTGTGAGAGAGCGTGCCGCTGAGACAACTGTCTTAGATACAAGATAATAACAATCATTCGCAGTCAGATGCAACCATCCGACAAATACTCTACACACGTACTGTAAAAACAACACTTTTCGATCCATTCTGAAAACGATGTTACGTTCACCGCGCAGAGTGGCATTCAGGAGGTAGTGGGTTCAAATCCCACCGTCGGCAGCCCTGAAGCAATTTTTCTGTGCTTCCATTTTCAGTCCAGGCAAATGCTAGGGC
Source organism: Anabrus simplex (assembly GCF_040414725.1). NCBI lineage: Eukaryota > Metazoa > Arthropoda > Insecta > Orthoptera > Tettigoniidae > Anabrus > Anabrus simplex. The sequence continues at coordinate 1,396,721,018 of NC_090265.1, forward strand.
TGTAACTTAATTAAGCTCATGACCTCTTCCTTCCCTATCCCATCGTCGCCGTAACACCTGTCTGTGTCGGTGTGACGTAAAGAAAATTTTAAATACACTGACTGACAGAGCAAATGCAACACCAAGAAGGAGTGGTCAGAACTTTATGCCAATTGCAGGGTAGACTGACGTCACTGAGGTATGCTCATGATGTGAAATGCGCCGCTGTGCTGCGCACGTAGCGAACGATAAATGGGACACGGCGTTGGCGAATGGCCCACTTCGTACCGTGATTTCTCAGCCGACAGTCATTGTAGAACGTGTTGTCGTGTGCCACAGGACACGTGTATAGCTAAGAATGCCAGACCGCCGTCAACGGAGGCATTTCCAGCAGACAGACGACTTTACGAGGGGTATGGTGATCGGGCTGAGAAGGGCAGGTTGGTCGCTTCGTCAAATCGCAGTCGATACCCATAGGGATGTGTCCACGGTGCAGCGCCTGTGGCGAAGATGGTTGGCGCAGGGACATGTGGCACGTGCGAGGGGTCCAGGCGCAGCCCGAGTGATGTCAGCACGCGAGGATCGGCGCATCCGCCGCCAAGCGGTGGCAGCCCCGCACACCACGTCAACCGCCATTCTTCAGCATGTGCAAGACACCCTGGCTGTTCCAATATCGACCAGAACAATTTCCCGTCGATTGGTTGAAGGAGGCCTGCACTCCCGGCGTCCGCTCAGAAGACTACCATTGACTCCACAGCATAGACGTGCACGCCTGGCATGGTGCCGGGCTAGAGCGACTTGGATGAGGGAATGGCGGAACGTCGTGTTCTCCGATGAGTCACGCTTCTGTTCTGTCAGTGATAGTCACATAGTCACCGCAGACGAGTGTGGCGTCGGCGTGGAGAAAGGTCAAATCCGGCAGTAACTGTGGAGCGCCCTACCGCTAGACAACGCGGCATCATGGTTTGGGGCGCTATTGCGTATGATTCCACGTCACCTCTAGTGCGTATTCAAGGCACGTTAAATGCCCACCGCTACGTGCAGCATGTGATGCGGCCGGTGGCACTCCCGTACCTTCAGGGGCTGCCCAATGCTCTGTTTCAGCAGGATAATGCCCGCCCACACACTGCTCGCATCTCCCAACAGGCTCTGCGAGGTGTACAGATGCTTCCGTGGCCAGCGTACTCTCCGGATCTCTCACCAATCGAACACGTGTGGGATCTCATTGGACGCCGTTTGCAAACTCTGCCCCAGCCTCGTACGGACGACCAACTGTGGCAATTGGTTGACAGAGAATGGAGAACCATCCCTCAGGACACCATCCGCACTCTTATTGACTCTGTACCTCGACGTGTTTCTGCGTGCATCGCCGCTCGCGTTGGTCCTACATCCTACTGAGTCGATGCCGTGCGCATTGTGTAACCTGCATATCGGTTTGAAATAAACATCAATTATTCTTCCGTGCCGACTCTGTTTTTTCCCCAACTTTCATCCCTTTCGAACCACTCCTCCTTGGTGTTGCATTTGCTCTGTCAGTCAGTGTAATATATTTATTGATTTGTTCACTTTTTTTCTAGGATTGTCAACCGGCCGGCCCTTTATGCCCTGCGCCCGTTGCACTGCTGGCCTTTCAGGCCTTAAAGTTATACCACTAAGGAGCACCGAACACATGGAATGTATCCCTTGCCTCTCGACATCTGAGTATAGAGTAATAATTATGGGGCTTCTGTCTGAGTCTGTCACTGGTTCCACTTACCAACACCAGGTTCTTCACGTTCAGTTTTCCCATATGAATTCGCTTGGTAGGTCCTTGCTACTGATATAGGATTACAAGGTCAGGGAGTCCTTTATTTTCATTCCCTCCATTACCCTCCCCTCTTTCTTCGCCAACATCTTTTCTTCGAATGTTCAGGCATCTCCGTGTTTTTCTTCTTATCAGAGTTACGGTGGAAGATTATCCAGGTGTACTTCCCCTTAAAACAACACCACCGTGTTAGGTATAGCGTATGAGGACGTCCTTTATTCCGTATATCCCCCTCTCCCGTTCTTTCCGTAAACTTTCCAAAGGGACAATTGTCAGTAAATTAGGAGAGCAAAGGACAGTTGCGATTTCTCATGTAAAATGTTGTGTATGGATATGGCTGGTTTAATGCCTTAGATAAATAGAACGAGCATCAAATGAAAGACTTTTCAATAGGATTCTTACACAAATAGTACATTATAGGCCATAACTTTAAAACTACAGATATGTTAGTTTTGTCATTTAAGATAGGTTTCCAGAGGGAGGACAATATAGCTGACTGGTAGGTATAGCTATCACTAACTGATTTTGTTGATGAGACACAGATGATATATGTGATCGAATTAATTACGCTGGAGACGGCCAGTTACACTCTGTCCATAATACTTTCAGCTCACGTAGTATTGATCACGGATATGATCAACTGAAAGAAATTCAATGGCCCCATCATAAATACCAAGATGGTGTAGGTCATGTATTTTAGAGGAGCGCTGGGGTAATTTAATTTAAGCGCGGCAGAGTTTCTCAGAATATTAGAGGATCGAGCGTATAACAAATATTGTGAACACCAAGTAGTAAACTGAGCAAGTATACAAATTAAGAATGAGTTTACCTTCTGAAGGTCAGCTGCATGCTTCACAGGGGAACAGCGTGCCTCCAGAGCGGTAAGTACTGTAGTAAACAATGTATTAGTGAGGTGAGGGGAAGGAACAAGACGACGTGGAGAGCAAGGAAAGATGGGATGAACGGATTATCTTCACTATGAATAATGTAAATGGAAAATAGACTACACGTAATATTGAACGACTAAAATGTAAAACAAAATAATAAGAATACAAATATCCGTAAAATTACACTGAAATGGGAACATAAGCTACCTGACTGGAAATAATAGACGTATAAGATAATGGGGCGGGGGAGGGGTTTATATTAGGATCGCAATGAATCAAGACACTCGGGAGAATAATACTTAAGCCTGGACTGGAAACGAAGATTTTTTAGGACATAAGCTGAAACGTGGGGCACTAAGTACCCCATCTCTTAAACAACAATTTGAGTAAACCATTCTCTGTTTTAAAACTGAAACACACAATAATACTTATAGAAGTACTGCTTAACGAACATACACTAAATATTATTTTCAAAAGTCATAGGATTTCAGCAATAATAAAATGAAATCTACAATGTTATCTCCATTACATCGTTGGCCAGCTTCAGTTTTAACCCCCTGTGGGATGATTTATATTTTTTATTTTTATTGAAATGAACTATATTATACAACATGCATTGATAAACAACCTTAAAGCATAGGATGTTGTTTTCACGAGTTTAGCATGGCTTTATAGGTCTGGGTCTAATGAACACAATGTTACGCCTCGGTTATTTTCCACCTTCCATATGAAGTATGGATGACAATCGATGACAGTTCTTTCTTGTCATTCGACATGTGCCGGGAACATATATACAGTCCTCTTCCTCATAGTCTTCAATCGCAGTGTCCTCCTCTTCGCCATCTGAAGTGAGTGATGTTCTCCTCTTGGTCTGATTTCACCAGTTCTTCTTGAATCCAGTCATCATCCTTCCCTGCAATGAAAGTCTTTTCCAGTCATATTATTAAGCTATGAGTATTTAACTTGTCATAGAAAACAAATCCTTGTATTTCTTGTTATGGAAACAATGACAGTTCTACAAACAATAAAATACTTCGAAGGACAACAAACGAATGTAAAGTGAAACTTGGGATGCTGCATCCCCCAAAGGTACGATAGAGCACGGAAGAAAAACTATGCACACTAACATATCATTAAATTCTAATGCTGACTACCTCAGTCACGTCATTGAGGCTCACAGATAGTATCAACATAACATGCTAGTGAAAAGAAAATTCCCTGGGGGAATGCATGCCCCATGTTTCAAATCCCGGTTTAAGCATGAAAAATTACACAGACGAAGAGAAGAGGGCCAATATGAAGAAATGGCTAGAGTGCACAGTCCGAATATAAAAGATAAAGAGTACATTGAAAGAGAATTTCAATTACTGCCAAAGCTGCAAGAATTACCTTACGTTCAAAATGGATGCACGATGAACATTAAAAAGAGAGAGAAGCGAACACAAGCCTAGAGTTAATAAGACACAAACCTAATATAACATGTATAGAACAGAGGAAGCCGTAGCCAGTAAACAAGTGGACAGTGGATCATTGAACCTATCAACTGAACGTATTCATTTAAACATATAAAGTGTCGACGTTATACACTATATGGCACGAGAAAAACCCAGTATATTAGCTTGATAGAGGCTAACAAAAAACCAATGGTTCAGATCAAAACAAGTCCACCCGTAGTAGCATAGTCATTTTAAGTGAAGCTGCACATGTCTTGAAAGATATGACGCGTAGTACAAGCAGCTCAGAATAAAACCATTCACAACGTTGCATAAACACTTGAAAATGATAAACTTTTAAGTAGGTTCATTAAGTGGAAATCATTTAGAACACTAAATAATCCACGAGCAGTCAAAACAATAATTCTAGGACGGCGGATGCAGAGTGGGTTTTGGTTCACAAGTGGACACAGCAGGTCCGGGTTCCGGCAGCTCTGCACTCCGACCGGCCAACCGAGCAGACGAGGGGTGACCACACTCTACCGTGGCTCTATGTATCTGTATTCGGGAGACAGAGAGTTGCTGATCCCCACCAATGGCTTTCCTGAGAAAGGTTTTCCGTGGTTTTCCATTCTCCTGCACTAAGATGAATGTCGGGACAGTTGCCAGTATAAGGCCACGGCCGCCAACCCTCTCACCTAGTCCGCACATCTCCTTCTCCGATACAAATCTCCTGGCCTGAGAGACAGCGTCACCGTCTAGGAGGGCCACCTACTCCTTCAGGGGAGGAATGAAAACATTTAGTAGTAGTAGTAGTAATAGTTAGATTTTCTTAACGGACATTATTAGGGCATTCGAGACCTAGGTTGCCTTTCATTTCCACGCCCTTCATGGCCCTTGCCTTTCTTTGACCGATAATTTTATTTTTCGAACTGTCGGATCGCTTCCATTTGTTTCTCTCTGATTAGTGTTATATGACATATCTCTAAGTCTTCAATTATCACCATCTACGTATCGACCAGAGGCGGCTAATGACAACATAAGTAATATACCAGCGACTGAACATGACACCACCAACTGGCATCTCCCTGTGGATGGGGTTGGTAGAATAACACGCACGGTATACCCTGCCTGTCATAAGAGGCGACTAAATGGTACACCATGGGCTCTCAACTTGTGAGATTGGGTTTGCGACTACGAAGCCCTTAGCTAAGTCCTGGCATTGCTTCCACTTACTTGTGCCAGGCTCCTCGCCTTCATCTATCCTATCTGACCTCCCCTGTTCAACCTTTGCTCTCTTTCGACCCGGACATTATTAGGGCATTCGAGACCTAGGTTGCCTTTCATTTCCACGCCCTTCATGGCCCTTGCCTTTCTTTGACCGATAATTTTATTTTTCGAACTGTCGGATCGCTTCCATTTGTTTCTCTCTGATTAGTGTTATATAGAGAATGGTTGCCGTTCCTACTCCTCAACTCTGGCGCTCTCTACCCATACCTCATCTTTACCATCCTTTCACCCACTTCAACGTTCAGGACATTTTTTTCTATTATTAGCCTATACAAAATACCACCTACCCGCCCCGGCTGCACACGGGAGCAGATATGAATTTAAGGCGATAGGCTACTTTTAACACTTTTAACCGATTTCTTATAGGATTTCCTTGTATACGAGATTAATAAGCTAACGGGCAAAAAAGTAGTCACCTAGTGCGCACACACGCGCCTGTAAAAATGGCGCACGCGCACTACTTCTACACGAGCATAAGGCAGTAGCGATCAGTGAGACATTGATGTTTCATGTGAACAGTGTACGTCAACAAGGGTAGATGTAATGACGTGAAGAGTGGCAAAAAGGGGCAATCGTGCTTGGCCGTGCCCATGGCCATACGGTGCGTGAAGTTGCTGGATTTGTTTGGTGTTTCGCAGCGGATTGTTCTACACATGGGTACTAAACACGACATCAGAATTGCAGTCGGAAAATTATCCTGACTGAGATGGACTGAGACGCGTTTCACGGCTTGTGAATCGAAATCGCTTCCAACCCGACAGGAATTGCTGCAGTCAGTGAAAGAAGGTCCATCTGAACCTGATAGCGATAGAAAATTGCGGCGAGAACTGCATGCAATGAAAATTTTGGAGTTGGTAACCTCGCAAGAGGCAATTACTCACACAGGCACATAAAGCAGCGCGTCTTCAATAGACTAGAAATCACGGAACGTCGACAGTAGCTGACTGACTGAATGTGATCTGACGAATCACGTTTTTGCCTGTATTCGAATGACTCACGTCGTCGAGTGGACCGAAGGCCAAAGGAAACATTTCATCGTGGATGTGTGCAAGGTCAGGTTCAAGCCGCAGGTGGGTCTGCGATGATCTTTGGTTTTTTCCGAATCATGGATTGGGCCCGTTCACTGAGGTGACCACTAACATGAACCAGCATGTGTATTTCATCTTTTGGATGATCAGGTGTTGCCTTTCAGTCAACATCTGCATGAAGATTTTGCTATTGATACCCCGATTTTTCTATATACAACAGCAAAGTTCAACGGGCTAGACGCATATGTGACAGGTTTTTTGAACATTCCTCACATTCGATTGCCCTGAATCATCTGACTTGAACCCCAACGAAAATCTGTGGGGCATGTTGGAACAGCAGGTAAAACGCCCACATCAGCTTCCCCACTATTTGGTGAACAGCGCAATCAAATCCTCAGCGAGTGGCTTAACCTGGATGCGACTCTGGATTCTTCTGGACTCAATTCCTAACCAAATCCAGACAGTTTTAAGATGTGAGGCGGAGTTACGCGGTATTAAATGATGCTTGTATTGATTTTTTCAGGGGTATCTAATTTTTTGTTAGCTGAGCTCACTTTTCCCCCAGTACTGGAAAGGAAAACCTTCGTTCTGATGGAAGACGTGAAAGGGATACGTAAAGCTGTCCATGAGAAAAACATTCTCCACTGAGATCATTTCCAGACACGCTGTCTCACACTGTGCATTGTGTGTTACTATAGCAGACTCTTACCGGGAACTGGACTTATTTGAAATCAGAAGGCAAATCTAAAGGAATCATAGGGATTGTCGGTATCGAGACCGTTTCTCCTGTGCCACAGCCAGTTAAAATAGTAGCTTCAATCAAACAGCTTTTCACCATTTTCACTACCAAGCGCGTCCCATTGCATAACATTGGCAGTTGTAGATTAGATAGCAATATAATAGGCATCCCTACTTTCTTAATCACCTTGTGTGATGGAAAACTGGAATGATGTAAAGAATGTAGACATTCTTCACTATCGAATGCTGTGTATACTGAGTAATATACTTGAACCTGGGCAGTTAATTTGGAGAATGATGACTCCCTTTGTCCCTCCTAAGTCATTTTTACTCTGTCCTGTGGCATTCGAGAATTGCTTTGTTTGTCAGTTTCTTTGTAGCGTGAGGCTACAGACCAATCGCTTTCCTCAGTTGTTGCTATAAACTCCTTGAAAGACTACTATACAACAGAATTAGCATTGTAATTAATCAACATATTCCTATTGACCAAGCTGGTTTTAGGCAGAAACCTAGCTGTTGTGACCAAGTCCTTGCACTCACAACATGCACTGAAGAAGGTTCACAGCAACAGTTGAAAACCTGTGCTGTTTTTCTGGATTTTTCTGCTGCTTATGACACGGTTTGGAGAGAAGGGCTGCTGTATAAACTTCTTCAGGTATTACCATGCAAAACCACGGTACAATTAACTGGAAACGTGCTTAATAATAGGCTCTTTCAGGTTGTTCTAGGGAATAGGACTAGCAAGCTGAGAAGATTGAACAATGGTCTCCCTCAAGGATCAGTCTTGGCTCCTCTCCTGTTCAATCTGTATGTATCAGATTTGCCACCCACGAAATCTAGAAAATTTTGCTATGCTGATGATATAGCTTTAGCTACAAGTCATAGTAACCTGAAAGACACGGAGAACATTTCAACTGATGGCCTTTCCATTCTTAGTGACTATTTTCGGAAATGGAGACTCCAACCAAACACCAGCAAAACTGAGGTGTCCTGCTTTCATCTAAATAACAAAGTGGCAAACTGTACTCCCCAAGTGTCTTTTAACGGTAAGGTCCTCAGACACAATAATTACCCAAAGTACTTCGGTATAACATTAGATCGGACACTCTCCTTCAGGCAACATCTAGTAAATACAGCAGCAAAGATTAGGAGTCGTAACAACATTCTGCATAAGTTTGTGGTACAACTTGGGGTGCTTCTGCAACTACGTTAAGATGTTCTACCCTTCGTTTAGTTTTCTCTGCGGCAGAATATTGTGTTCCTGTGTGGATCAACAGCTGTCATGTGAAACTTGTGGACACTCATCTCAACAACACAATGAGGATTATTTCAGGCGTAATAAGATCAACTCCTACCCACTGGCTTCCTGTCTTGAGCAACATCATGCCTCCTTCATTCCGTAGAGCACAATCACTGTTGAGAGAATACTCCAAGATAAATGAGAACCCTGACTTGCCCATCCACTACAATATTCCTGACCTTCAGATGATCCGGTTGAAATATAGACATCCGCCAGTTAAGTTCGCTCAGAAGCTCACAGAAGACAATTTCAACCCCTATGCCACGTGAACATCTCTGGCCTTTCTTCCCACCTAATTCGAGATCTGATCTCCCAAGAAGAACTTGGATCATCCTTAATAGGATTCGATGTGGTCATGGTGTCTGTGCTGCGTCCCTATATGAATGGGGAAAGATGCAATCCCCCGAGTGGTGCTCCTTTTCAAACCATCGAACACATTGTAAAGGAGTGTAGCAGAAGAGCCTACCCTGGAGATTGGTTTGCTTTTCTAGAGGCCAATACAGAGGCTCTAGAATGGATAACATCTTTGGACAAAAAAATATAATGTACTTGCTTTCTTGTTTCTATATACACTGACTGACAGAGCAAATGCAACACCAAGAAGGAGTGGTTCGAAAGGGATGAAAGTTGGGGAAAAACAGAGACGGCACGGACGAATAATTGATGTTTATTTCAAACCGATATGCAGGTTACACAATGCGCACGGCATCGACTCAGTAGCATGTAGGACCACCGCGAGCGGCGATGCACGCAGAAACACGTCGAGGTACAGAGTCAATAAGAGTGCGGATGGTGTCCTGAGGGATGGTTCTCCATTCTCTGTCAACCATTTGCCACAGTTGGTCGTCCGTACGAGGCTGGGGCAGAGTTTGCAAACGGCGTCCAATGAGATCCCACACGTGTTCGATTGGTGAGAGATCCGGAGAGTACGCTGGCCACGGAAGCATCTGTAAACCTCGTAGAGCCTGTTGGGAGATGCGAGCAGTGTGTGGGCGGGAATTATCCTGCTGAAACAGAGCATTGGGCAGCCCCTGAAGGTACGGGAGTGCCACCGGCCGCAGCACATGCTGCACGTAGCGGTGGGCATTTAACGTGCCTTGAATACGCACTAGAGGTGACGTGGAATCATACGCAATAGCGCCCCAAACCATGATGCCGCGTTGTCTAGCGGTAGGGCGCTCCACAGTTACTGCCGGATTTGACCTTTCTCCACGCCGACGCCACACTCGTCTGCGGTGACTATGTGACTATCACTGACAGAACAGAAGCGTGACTCATCGGAGAACACGACGTTCCGCCATTCCCTCATCCAAGTCGCTCTAGCCCGGCACCATGCCAGGCGTGCACGTCTATGCTGTGGAGTCAATGGTAGTCTTCTGAGCGGACGCCGGGAGTGCAGGCCTCCTTCAACCAATCGGCGGGAAATTGTTCTGGTCGATATTGGAACAGCCAGGGTGTCTTGCACATGCTGAAGAATGGCGGTTGACGTAGCGTGCGGGGCTGCCACCGCTTGGCGGCGGATGCGCCGATCCTCGCGTGCTGACGTCACTCGGGCTGCGCCTGGACCCCTCGCACGTGCCACATGTCCCTGCGCCAACCATCTTCGCCACAGGCGCTGCACCGTGGACACATCCCTATGGGTATCGGCTGCGATTTGACGAAGCGACCAACCTGCCCTTCTCAGCCCGATCACCATACCCCTCGTAAAGTCGTCTGCCTGCTGGAAATGCCTCCGTTGACGGCGGCCTGGCATTCTTAGCTATACACGTGTCCTGTGGCACACGACAACACGTTCTACAATGACTGTCGGCTGAGAAATCACGGTACGAAGTGGGCCATTCGCCAATGCCGTGTCCCATTTATCGTTCGCTACATGCGCAGCACAGCGGCGCATATCACATCATGAGCATACCTCAGTGACGTCAGTCTACCCTGCAATTGGCATAAAGTTCTGAGCACTCCTTCTTGGTGTTGCATTTGCTCTGTCAGTCAGTGTATATATATGCCATATGATAAAAAATAAATAAATAAATAATATGAAAAATCACTGGAAAACTATTAATTATTGTATCCTAGTACGTTCAACGAATGCTGGTCGAAGCCATTGATAGCTTGCGCGCTGGCTCGCAATCTACTCAGTTGCTCTGAAGCTGGTAAGTTACATTTCCTCATTTCAGAATGGACATTGTGCGGGAAAAAATTAAATTAAAAGTACGATATCTCCGAAGGTACGAAAATAACGTTCTGTAAATTAAATTTCAAACTACCCAGTGAGTTGTCCGTGCGATTAGGGACGCACAGCTGTTAGCTTGCATTCGGTAGATAGTGGGTTCGAACCCCACCTACCCCACTGTCGGCATCCCTGAAGGTATTTTTCTGTGTTTTCTCATACTCACAGCAGGCAAATGCTGGGCCAGTACCTTCATTAAGGCCACTTCCTTCCCAATTCTTGCCCTTTCCCATCCCAACGTCGCCATAAGACCTATCTGTGTCGGTGCGACGTAAAACAAATTGAAAAGAATGTATGAATCTACATTAGTTATTTGAGTGGAAGAAACAACTTGTTTAGATAAGAATTCGTCTTCTGCCACTTTTTCCCCACACCTTGTGGGGTCACGGATGTGAAATATGTCGCACATTTGGATTTGGCCCTGAAGACCGGATGCCCTTCCCAAAACCAACCCTATATTTTGTTCAGGATTAAGTTAAAAGTTGTTTTTAAAATTAATTTTGTTACTGCAAACTGTAACATGAAAACAGTCATAGTTGTTAATGTGTTAAAGACAGATGTATGCTGTCGCGGAATGTTATGTAAAACTTTTTATGGTGAAATTTCTTACTCACATAGTACCCGAAGATGTACCTTTAAGTTTCAGCCAGCGTAAGCTAAAAATTCACACGGATGACCATTTTTTTTTCTTCGACACTATTCACTAACATTGTCTCTTTGGTCATGAATGAATGTTACTGTATAGTACTCAAACCTTTCTCGATTGGTGTTTGGTAGAATGGTGAAAACCGCATCAAAATGCATCCAGTGGTTCTTGAGAGTCCTTACAGACGGACTGGCAGACAGACAGGACAGAGGACTTTATTTTATACTAAGTAGATACAATCTATTTCCTTTCATTAATTTTGTCAAATTCAAAAACCAGTAACTCATTTTTATACAGCAGCTAAACAATATAATGGATAAAACACTTGAGAAAAGAAACCAAAATATGTTGTAAATATTTCTTCTCTTTAAGTGATTCCATAGACGTGAATAATGTTTGAAGTGTGATGGGCATATTGTAATAATTTCAAGATGATGGTGATAAGTTACAAGGGACCAAAAAAAGAAATATCCACGTGTCTGTGTATCAAAAGCCCTAATGGACACAGCAATGCGAGAACTCTGTACGTCATACGACCTTGAAAGATGGATCATTCTTGAAATCGTTGAATGGATAGTCAGCACAGCCAAGGACCAGCCAGTTCCCTTCGAGGTTCAGCGTACTAAAATTAAATTTATGTGTGTCTACATTTCTTGTGATAACGTCCGTTACTTTTTTAAGAATGAAGCCATGTTTTGTGTTGACTTAGTTAAAAGTAACAAAGGTTTTTCAGTCTGTCAAACACACAGCAAATATAATGTAAATTAAAACACTATAAACATTCTTTGTATGTTAGTGTGTTTTTTACAGGTAGTTCAATGCAAAACACAATTAAGCTGGAAGTTTCCCTAGAGCTTGAAGATTATAATAACTTACCGTTTTTATGCCAAGAATGAAGCTGATATCAAGTAACCAAAATATGTCATTCCTTACACCAAATTTACACTTCCAGTGAAGAGTATAGCACAATGTGTTATTAATATCAATGTCGCAAAAGAAAATAGGGAGCTATTTTCCTAAGTCCGATTTTACTCATGTATCGCTCAGGTGAGTGAAGGCTCCAACAAATGTATAGTCATTAACAAAATGAATGATGATGATGATGATGATGATGATGATGATGATGATGATGATGATGTTTGTTGTTTTAAGGGGCCTAAACATCGGCCCAGCAAAATGAATGAGCAGATAACAGCATATAAAAGAAGCGTAGAATACATAGCGTGGAATGACATCAGTAAACGAATAAGTTTTAGTGGTGACTTAAAAAGTAGGAAAGATCACAATATGAAGATAAAGTTGCAATGCAATAGGACAAATTGGGGCAATATTCGTTTATAGGAAGGGGAGTTAGGGATTGGAGTAACTTACCAAATGAGATGTTCAATACATTTCAAATTTCTTTGCAATAATATAAGAAACGGCTAGGAAAACAACAGACAGGGAATCTGCAACCTGGGCGACTCCCCTAAATGCGGATCAGTAGTGATCGATTAACATAGAAATGCTATAACAAGCCAACCGAAATAAAATCCTTCTGTGAATGTTGTCAGGTGCCCGCAGAAACAAGAACACTGCAAACAAAAACTTTCGTGATCTCATGTTCAGTAACTTCGTCATTTTGCAACTGTCACTGCACCCAGATTACAGTTTATCGAGTTGTGCATCTGTGCGTAGTCAATTGATGTAACTACAACCTAACAGATTCATAACTTAGATCCACTTCCGTTCCGTTATTTCCGAGCAATAAAACAGTAATAAAAGTTCATTTCCTACTTACTCTGTTATTGATGAACTATGATTTTTCGTGTTCAATCGTGGTTACTATTTCAAATTTGTATACTTTTTAAAAGGTTTTTCCCTCATTGCTGATGTACGCATCTAGTAAAGACCGAACGGACTATGGATTACGCCCGGCGAGTTGTATCATCGCCCGGCAGCTTTTAATTATTATTTTGTAGTCAACGATATGTATCTTGACTCTCTTAATATTGATGGACGGTGTTTTAAGAGACAAAAATAATTAGCATTGTTTACTAATGTACAGACATGAACCACCTTCATTTCACATACAAATACAAACCCAAATTGTGCCGTGTTAGGTAAAGGATTTTAGCCATGTTAGGCATGCGTTGGACATAACACGACATTAACGCAATACAAACCACCACATGCTGCGTATATCTAGAGTGTGTAGATAGTGGGAAATTAGGTGTGGGGAAGGATACATGGTGAGCGGGGGTGAGAAGGGAATGGGAAGGGGTGAGTGAGGGTTCGGGTGTCCATTATCAACAGCTGACGCTCCTCCAGCTCCCGAGAAGAGAGGACGAGAGCTAGAAATAAGGAGAGAGAATGTCTACAATGTGCTACTACGGTATACTCTACAATAACAATTTTCAGTGGTTCAGTAGCATTCTCTCGTGTGACAGAGCAGAAGCTCGTTAGGTGTAGCCGCTCTGGGCAACATGAATACGCGGATTGGGTATTCCATATCTTGGTCTAGCAGCAGCTATCGCATGATACTGTAGGAAAGGAATCTCTATAAAAGGCTGACTAGCTGGTTCAATGTTTTGTATATAAATGAACACGCTACCACAGCCACTGCAGCTATGTAAATAACGAAGAAGGCTTGCATCGAACAATAACCAGACACGGAGAGAATGCACGAGGCTAGTTCGCATTCCTGAACAACATCAAACATCACATGGACAAATTATTAGGTACTATTTAGTGTACCGGTACTGTCTAATGATTCTTTATTATTATTATTATTATTATTATTATTATTATTATTATTATTATTGGGAGCCTCCGTGGCTCAGGCGGCAGCGCACCGCCCTCTCACCGCTGGGTTCCGTGGTTCAAATCCCGGTCACTTAACGTGAGATGTTTGCTGGACAAAGTGGAGGCAGGACAGGTTTTTCTCCGGGTACTCCGGTTTTACCCGTCATACTTCATTCCAGCAACACTCTCCAATATCATTTCATTTCATCTGTTATTCATTAATCATTGCCCCAGAGGAATGCAACAGGCTTCGGCAGCCGGCACAATTCCTACCCTCGCCGCTGGATGGGAGCTTCATTCATTCCATTCCTGACCCGGTCAAATGACCGGAAATAGGCTGTGGATTTTCATTATTATTATTATTATTATCATTATTATTATTATTATTATTATTATTATTATTATTACTATTGGCCATGTCTGTGACAGAGAGTTAGCGTGTCGGCCTCTTACCTGGAGGCCCTGGCTTCAATTCCGAGTCACTCCAAAAATTTTCATTCTTCACTGAGTATTTGCGACGAAGCTCTCTCAGCCTTGTGAGTTCAACAGAGTACCAAGCTCATGCGAAAGGCAGCGGATTTGGTCAAGCAAGCCAAGCATTATAAAGCTGACCACGTGACGCTCCTATATCTGCAGTCAAACAAGCTGGTTAGTAGTTTGCTTTTTAGGCGAAGAAAATTAATTGGATATTGGGCCACAGTTTTTATGTATTCACATTCTTCTTCTTCTTTTTGCTGGTGCCCATCTCCTCACAGAAGTTTGGTGACCATCATGGAGCATTCCGTGCTGCTGTGACGAAGGTTCCGCACCCGTTAACACCCACGTGTCTATTTTTCCTTGCCTTCTGTCATCAGTTGCATTAGGCTGTATTTGTCAGTTCGGAAGATGTGAGCGAAATAGACTACTTTTCAGCATTTTGCGAGGGTTCAGATTTTTTCGCATTGTTCTATTATTAATTTTCTTATTTCCTTGTTATTATTGAGGGACAGCTTGGCCGAGGAGGGAAAGGTGTGCTCGGTTCACCAGGAAGGCTTGGGTTCGATTTTCTACCAGTAAGTCGAAACATTTCAGAAACGAGATTCCTACTTCCGAATGAGCACTTGGATTTGAGGTTCACTCAGCCTACACGAAAAATGAGTACCAAGTTAATTACTGGAGGCAAAGGCGGCCAAGTGCAGAGGTTACGGACGGTGCAATCCTTAAGCTTCCACTTCTCCTAGGGCCTTCATGGCCTGTACGGAGATTACTTTGCTTTGATTTTGCCATCTGTTATCATTGTTGCCATTGACTGAGTAGTGTTGTTGTACTTGCTTTTTAACTTTCACAGTTAGTGAAAAACTGGTCAGAATTGAGAATTAAAACGTACAGGACAACAGCGCAAGGACATTGGACTAGGCTGAGTGACTGGGATGATAGACTTGTTTAATATCTGAGCCCAATTTAGAGCTGAAAGCCGCTCTGTTCAGCGGCATTTGAAGATTCTGAAATAAGCCAGCCTCCTGTCGGTAGATTTACCGGCACGTAAAGGAAACCAGAACAAAATTTTTGGCACCTTGATATCACCCGAGAATCGATGGTCAGACGTAAAACCAAAAACATCACTCCTTCTCATTATTGTTATTGTTGTTGTTCCAGGATATTAAATCTGGTTACTAGAAGCACCGAAAGAGCTTTTCAATCGTTCTTCTGAATACCTCCAGCGAAATATTTTCTACTATCTTTATGAAAATATAAGTAATCGATTCATTATGCTATACAGATATCAGCTTCCTCTGCAGGTCAGTGATAAAGAGTCGACGTTTGTATTCTAAAACCACACGTATGAACCCTGCGAAGAGTATTGGATGTTTGACTGATCGAAATAAATGTATTCAGCATTCCATGTTGTTGGTATGTAGAATGTCTCTCTGTCCCATTAGGTCAAAGGTGGCAGCATGTGCGCACCGATGTACTAGCACGTGTATGGTCGTTGCTGTAAGCAGCACACGTGTGTGAGGGGAGGGAACAATTCCAGGTTTCTCTCCGTGCTCTCATTTGCGAATACTGCAGGTATATTCGTGAGTTGTCTTCCATGTTACGAAGCGTACTTCATATGATATCATAACGCAAAACCAATTACGGAAAACCTTGTCTCGTTAGGAAACAACGTAAAATTAAACGTATATATTTCGTACAAGAAAAACATTTTATTTTTTTGCTAGGGGCTTTACGTCGCACCGACACAGATAGGTCTTATGGCGACGATGGGATAGGAAGAGCCTGGGAGTTGGAAGGAAACGGCCGTGGCCTTGATTAAGGTACAGCCCCAGCATTTGCCTGGTGTGAAAATGGGAAACCACGGAAAACCATTTTCAGGGCTGCCGATAGTGGGATTCGAACCTACTATCTCCCGGATGCAAGCTCACAGCCGCGCGCCTCTACGCGCACGGCCAACTCGCCCGGTAAAATTAAAATCAAAATGACATTGGTGTCTATTTATATTCTACTAGCTGATGTACCCGTGCTTCGCTTCGGAATACTATATTGTATGCACAATTCTAGGTTAGGTAGTACAACCGTCGTGAGCAAGATTGTATTAAATTGCAAAGCTATTAAGGTTATCCTAGAAACGCGGCGGGGAAGTCAGCAAACGCATTTTCTCATATGTACACTGGATTAAGGAATTTCCATTGTAGGCTCGCTTGCCTACCATCAGTCACAGTCAGGTTGGGGAGTTTTCATTATAATGGCAGACACTCACCCTCCTCTTGCCTTTGCACATCCTCCGAAAGACAGTCTTAGTTGTTTCCCCAACTGAAATGAACATAGGTCATTACAATGACGTCAGGGGGAATGATGCAATTAAAAGCAATGCTTTCATATGAAATACTCGATCAAATGAAAACACACACATTTCCTCACTTTTAACGAACAGTACTATACTGACGATCTAACATTCCAAAGTTCCAGAGCTGGAATGACCAAGCCACAGACAGCCGTGATCCGTGAACACTCTTCGTCTTTCTTCGGCGATAGGTGGTGAGGTGGGGGGGGGGGGAGGTGTTGAATATTGGAGAGTCTCAGGGCAAAAAACTATGAACTCTTACATCTGCTTATTACGAGTAACCAATGAGTCGGAAAATCTCAATTCACTACACTGACGGCGGAAAAATCTCTCTGATCCTGAGGCAAATTTATCCTCCGAGCTAGAAGAGAAACACCCTCTTCGCAGCAAATTTGGAATAAAACGAATGTAGAATTGTTGTTTACAAACAAGACCACGTGCACGTGTTTTGACAAGTAAAAGGAGCGTAATTTGAATAAGAGAACGCCCTAACCTCACAGCTGTCATCTTGACCGCTCCTAACCTCCTAACAGTGAAGAGGAAGAAGCTTTTCTTAAGAAACGGCTCTTTTCAGGGTTGAATTTTTAGTTATTTAGTGAATTGTGGTGCTATAATTTGGAGTAGGCTTAAATTGTAATTCTAGACCAAGTCCTACTACTACTACTACTACTACTACTACTACTACTACTACTACTACTACTACTACTACAAAGTGAGCCTCTGCCTTAAGTGTGCACACTGTTTATTCAAAACAGCGCCTCAGAGTAGGGATCGAATAACTGGAATACTATGATGAACCAGTGTCTTACGTACCAGCAGAATGAGAAAATGTACGAACCAGAGGAATGGCATGCTAAATAAGAATGTGTTCTAACTCCCCAGCTATTTCCCGCCAATAATTAGTCAGGCTGTTATACCCGGTACGCAGCAGTAATCCCATCTATCAGAGTTGAGTTGAGTATCAGCATAAGAGACAA
The DNA here is from genome assembly GCF_040414725.1 of Anabrus simplex. Taxonomy (NCBI): domain Eukaryota; kingdom Metazoa; phylum Arthropoda; class Insecta; order Orthoptera; family Tettigoniidae; genus Anabrus; species Anabrus simplex. The sequence continues at coordinate 1,396,738,938 of NC_090265.1, forward strand.
AGAACATCACAACAACAATTTTTGCGTATTGCATTGTTTTATACTGAGTGAGACATACGGTTGGCTTGACACCCTTGTTATGGTGAGGGATGAAAAGAGGGGTGAAAACCGGTCTAGAAGACAGCAAGGTGCGACCTTCACACCAGTTGTTACCAAGCAGTGGGACTGAAATCAAGTTGAGATGTCAGTGTGGTCTAAAGGTGAATATCGCGCAATTATCCGCTACAATTTTGCTCGTGGATTAACTGTTGACCAGTGCCTGGAGGAAATGACTGCTATGCTGGGGAAAGACTACCCACATCGGACAACAATTTTCCGCTGGTACAAAGAGTTCCGGAGGGGAAATTTTGGGGTTAAAAACGATCCTCGTTCTGGGTGACCGTCTGAATCAGTGACTGAGGAAAACATTCAAGCTGTGAGGAAAATCTTGCAGCAGGGGAGGCGGTTGACATATCGGCAAGTACAAGAAACCCTCCACATTCCTGCACCAGCAATTCATTCATTTCTACACGACCATCTCCATGTTAGAAAGGTTTGTTCCCTTTGGGTGCCCCATTCACTTTCAGAGGAACAAAGGGAACGTCGAGGGATATCGTGCCGAGAAATGCTAAAACTGTTTGAAAATGGGATTTCGCGTAACGTCAATAGAATCGTTACAGCTGACGAAACTTAGATTTATTATTACGATGTCCCAACAAAATCCCAGAACAAGGCGTGGCTGTTTGAAGTTGAGGGTACTCCTGTGAATGTGCGAAGATCAAGGTCAGTGAAGGAAAGAATGATTGCAGTATTCTTCACTAAACGGGGCATCCTGACTCGGGTTGTACTAGAAACACAAAGGACAGTAACTGCGAAGTAATAAAAATAATAATAATAATAATAATAATAATAATAATAATAATAATAATAATAATAATAATGGCGTATGGCCTCCGGAGAGGAATGGTGCAGGTCTTTTTCTAGTAGACGGCCTATTAGGCGACCTGCATATCTGTGAAGATGAGGGCCCTACCTAGGATGATTTCTAATGTTGAATACCCCCACACAAACCCAGCCCCCGAGCCATTGGAATTAACCAATTAAGGTTCAAATCCCCGACCCGGCCAGGATTCGAACCTGGGACCCTTTTAACTGAAGGCCAGTACGCTGACCATTCAGCCAACGAGTCACACTACTGCGAAGTGGTACACTGAGACTTGTCTGCCTCAGGCCATCCAGGCTCTCAAGCAGCTCCGTCCAAGGTCACGGTTCAACATTTGGCTCTTGCATCACGATAATGCTCCAGCACATCATGCTAATGTAACAATGGATTTTCTTGCCAGATCAGGGTTGACTGTGCTTGATCACCCTCCATACAGTCCCGATTTTGCCCCATGTGACTTCGCACTCTTCCCAGAAGTGAAGATGAAGCTGAAAGGGCGGCGTTTTGGATCCGACGAGGAGCTTCTGGCAGTATGGGATCAAGAGTGTGAAAATGTAACGGAAGAAAAGTGGCACAGTTGGTTCAGTGACTGGTTTCGAAGTATGGAGAAGTGTATTGTGTGTAGTGGAAATCATTTTGAAAAAGTCTAAAGTGTTCACTCACATTGTTGCAAAACTTTCCTAGTGCCCTTTGTATATATGATCACTGCTCGCAATAAAAAAAAAAAAAAAAAAAAAAAAAAAAAAAAAAAAAAAAAACAGAAAACTTTTGTTATAGCCTATACATGCATTGGACTACATATCACTAACACAAGGAGTATTCGAAAACATGCTACGGGGAACATACCAGTCTGCTGCATAACACAACACATTATATGTTGCCGGGCTGAATGGCTCAGACGGTTGAGGCGCTGGCCTTCTGACCCCAACTTAGCAGGTTCGATCCTGGCGCAGTCCGGTGGTATTTGAAGGTACTAAAATACGTCAGCCTCGTGTCGGTAGATTTACAGGCACGTAAAAGAACTCATGCGGGAATAAATTCCGGCACCTCGGCGTCTCCGAAAACCGTAAAAAACTAGTTAATGGGGCGTAAAGCATATAACATTATATTATTATTAGATTATATGTTAACTTTTCTGATCATTACAAAAAGTAATACATTTTTAAACGAGTAAGATAACAACAGACTATGTATAATATTCACAAAAACAAACGCATTAATTTTTTTTATGATAACATCAACGGGAAACTATTCCACCTCTTACAACACTGCACGCATACACTAACACAACGCAGTAGTATGTATTTTGTCGAGCAATTGCTGTGAGCTAGCCTCCACTCACGCAGTAAAAAACATAAATACAAACGCACTACATTTGATAAGAGCGACGGGGAACTACTCCACTTCTTAGAACACTGCACACTATGCAACAGAAAAATGGCGTTTCAATCAAGTGCTGTGAGCTGGCCCCACACACATAAAAATATTTCATCACTGCACACAGTAAACTTACACACACTTCATTAACATTATTTCCCTACCTCAGATTACCACTATACTCACATATAAAATGGAAAAATGAGGGAAAATTAATCATGTTTAAGATTTGCAAACTGAACGCTGAAAGTCATGATAGTCGCATAATAGTCTAACATGGAGATGTATGTATGTGTGCATGTAGGCCGATATGCAGTATGTATGTAAGTACATGGAACGTCCAATCGTACAACAAATATAACTGGTTATTATTAAAAGGAGTGTAAAGGCACTTGCCATTCAGACTCAAGATATTTGATCGAATTTCTGCCCATTCTGCTGTAGTGCGCTAATAATAATAATAATAATAATAATACAAAACTTTCTATTGTGCATAAAGAAAATCATTATTTAAGGAACTGCTGCGTGCGTTCGTAAGTGTGAGAAGGGGTGAATAACAAACTAAAAGATTTAATGAGTGATTGAATGGGTGAATTAGTCTACTGGTTGATTCAAAGAATGAATGAGGTGTGAGAATTTTAATATTTATAATGTAAATATTCTACATTTGATTTTGTGCATTGGACTAATAGAAAGTTAATATATTCCTGGGGCTCCTACTTTTATGACTACACCTTTCATATTTCTCTCGTCAGGTTTGTGGTAAATATATTATAGCCCACTAGTACCAATAGCCTATCTTACCACATCAAGAGGCACTGTAGCCAAGTGATATCGTTACAACCTTCCAACCTTGATTGCCGCGGTTCTATTCTCTGCTAATATATGAGGTACTTTTAAAAATAAATCCCACATTCCAATGGTTTGGATCCCACTTAGGACTGTAGGTCTCGTGGCTTTGTTCATAATATCAACAGCGATTTGAAACTACAAGCTTGCTTGTCGTCCCATATTATGCTACTATTCTCACATACATTCAGATTTCGTAATGGATAGCTTTCGCCTGTGTATGCAGCAAATGTGAGCTAAAGCAACAGTCCTGCGTGTGACCTTTTCGCTCCCTTCTACAGCAGCCCTTCTCGTGGTTTCCCTTACAGTTATATCCGCTTCTGTCCCCCTCTCTTGCCATTAACCCTGTATGCATTGTTGGGTTTCCTCAACCACGTAGCCCTCTTCTTCGTAATCACTTCCAGCCGCACTTGTAACCTCCACCCTCCCCGGCTTGTTAGCGACTACGAATTGACCGAACACGTGAATACGGCAGATAGTGGAATAATATGTTGACTTCGTATTCAGTGGTACCATACTGATGATTTCGATGAAAGTTTTAGCTCAAAAGTACCCATTTAACACCAAATGAGTTGGCAAGGCATTAAGGACCGCGAGGTTTTAAACTTGTATTCAGGAAATAGTGGGTTCGATCCAAGCCCTGAAGATGATTCTCTGTTGGGGCCCATCCTTCTAGCAAACAACTTGCAGGACTGTACCCTAAACAAGATAAAAGTCGCCACCTTCCGAAAAAGATCTCACTGCCATCCCACCGTCTCTGTTAACCTTGAACTGCTGTTCCGAACAAATTCTTGATTTTACAGTCATTTACTCCATAACAAGATCCTCCATGGCTCGGACGGCAGCGCGCTGACCTCTCACAGCTGGGTTCAAATACCGGTCATTTCAAGTGAGATTTGTGCTGGACAAAGCGGAAGCGGGACAGGTTTTTCTCCGCGTAATACGGTTTTCCTTGTCATCTTTCATTCCAGCAACAGTCTCCAATATCTTTTCTTTTCATTAATCATTCATTAACCATTGCCCCAAAGGAGTACGACAGACTTCGGCAGCTGGCACAATTCCCATCCTCGCCGCTAGAATGGGACTTCATTCATTCCTTTTCTAACCCGGTAAAATGACTGGAAACAGGCTGTGAATATGTTTTACTCCTTAACACACCTATTGGTATGGAGGTTTGGAAATAAAGAAGTACAATTGTCTGAGTTATTTTAAGGCCGTTGTAGCCACCTTGACTAGCATGTTTCTTAGATCTGGAGTTTACGTTAGGGTGCTATTCTTGACGGATTGTCATATTTTAGGAGAATATTCCATACAAAAATGCATCGGAATTTGAACCTTGGCTATGTGAGTCAGAAATCAGCAATAAAGCTATTGTAATAACCACGTCGTCAAATAAATAGTGACTGAAACTGACCTGATTATTAATATCGTTAGCAGTGGCGGATCGTGCTGAATTATGTTAGTGGTTCTGCTCAGTGACGCCCAGTCCATTGCAGTAAGTGTAATAGGCAAATCTAAATTCGTATTACTTACGAGAAATGCCACGTTTACTCGTTGGCATCCGTCCCCCAACACCGCAGAAACGCCTTGTTCCATGTCCTGTCAGCTTGGAAGTTCACGAAAAAGTACAGAAAGAAGGAAACAGGTAAACATACATTTCACTTCGTAAGACTCCGATCTCGAGGGACCAGGCGAGTTGGCCGTACGGTTAGGGTCGCTCAGCTGTGAGCTTGCATTCGGGAGATAGTTGGTTCGAACCCCACTGTCGGCAGCCCTGAAGATGGTTTTCCGTACTTTCCCATTTTCACACCAGGCAAATACCGGGGCTGTACCTTACTTAAGGCCACGGCCGCTTCCTTCCCACTCCTAGGCCCTTCCTGTCTCATCGTCGCCACAAGACTTATGTGTTTCAGTGCGACGTAAAACTAATGGGGATCTCGAGGGATTTCGACGATATAAACAACTGACATGTACAAAAGAAACAAAGGTTAAAAAGTTACTCAAGAGATCTTTCTCCCTCTTATCGAAACAATAACGATCTAGTATTGACACATATTAACAGAGGTTCCGAGACCTGAATACATCTTTGGGGGTCGGCTGTCATAATGGAGAGGGACCATCATCTGATGGTACTAACGTTCATGTTTTCATTTTCATGACTACTAAACTTCAAAGAATTCACTACCGTTACAGAGTAACTTAGAATGCTAATTCAGTTACTGATGTATTTAATTTTATGGCTTTTCTCATCTTGCCAGCTGTATTATAAAGAGTGTAAGACTACCTATTTAAACCTCTGTCAAAAAGTCAGTTTAAATCCTCGAAACAATTCTGGTCCACAGCTTTGTCTAACAGCAAGCTTCCAGCCCGGAGCAGTAACATTTCCATACAAATCTTGAAGCCAGATCATTCCTTTCACATCCAGCAAAGAAGGTCGTCCCGAAGAGGGTGATAGTCCACGAGATGAGAGGGTGTGACTTAGAGCCGCGGTTGGGGAGGAAAACCTAACTGAAAACTCCATAATAGACTAAAACCACAACGGAGTTTCACATCTCTAGTTTTTATCACGTTTAAAAACATTTTTGCTTTAAAATTGGCTCTACGTTGCACCGACACAGATAGGTCTTATTGCAACAATAGGAAAGGGCTAGACGTGGGAAACAAGCGTTCGTAGCCTTACTTAAGGTGCAGCCTCAGCATTTGCCTGGTGTGAAAATTGGAAACGACATAAAACCATCTTCAGGGCTGCCGACAGTGGGGTTCGAACCCTCTATCTCCCGGATGCAAGCTCACAGCTGCGCGCCCCCTAACCACAAGGCCAACTCGCCCGGTCGTTCAAAAATCAGTGATGGCAATAATTTATCCAATTATCCCCGCAAACTCGCCAAGGGTCTTTGGCCTAAAAGAAACTCGCTCATTCGCTTCGTACGAGAGAAAAAGTTTTCGGTCGTTGGATAGAATTTTGCCTAAAATCCTGGCCATTTACACAAACGATAGAGAAATATGCGTACTACCAAACTTAAAGTACGTTATTTAAAGACTAATGAACAGTAAACTGATTTGGTGTTACTTAATCGCAAATGAACACCGTCCTCTTTTCCCACGCATTTTTTATGTATTTAAGCTTTTTGCGCTTTCTTTCTACTGAACAAAAGCATCGCAACTACGTATACTGTAGTCTCTGAGAATGTTTACATGTAAAAAATTAAAACCATATCAAAATCCAAACGGTGTTAAAAGTTCTCTGTTTACATTGATTAGTAGGGGTTGGAAGTTGAAAAACTATAAATTGGTAAAAAAAACTGTAAAAAGACCTAAAAATATCCAAAAAGGAGAACTGAAATGAAAACCTACAACCTTTATAAGCTTTATAAGCTATTATTACAATGGGGTCGCCACTCCCAAGGTGATTTTTAATGACTGATAAATGCTATGAAATGATAATGGAGAGTGTTGCTGGAATGAAATATGACAGGGAAAACCGGAGTACCCGGAGAAAAACCTGTCCCGCCTCCGCTTTGTCCAGCACAAATCTCACATGGAGTGACCGGGATTTGAACCACTGCATCCAGCGGTGAGAGGCCGACGCGCTGCCATCTGAGCCACGGAGGCTATACTCAAAAAGGAGAACTAAAACTGGCGAAAACCGTAAAAATGCAATCCAAATGCATTCATAATTTTAGTTTAAATTGCATATTTCATGAGGGTATCTTCTTCTTCTTCTTCCGCTTTTCTGACCGCGTTTTCCCACACCTGTGGGATCACGAGTACGAACTGAGTCGCACATGTGGATTTGGCCCTGTTTTATGGTCGGATGCCCTTCATGACACAACCCTATATGGAGGGATGTAAACATTATTGCGTGTTTCTGTAGTGGTTGGTAGTGTGGTATGTTGTCTGAATATGATGAGGAGAGTGTTGGGACGGACACATACACCCAGTCCGCGAGCCAGAATGAATCAGAAGCGATTAAAATCCCCGACCTCACCGGGAATCGAAACCGGGATCCTCTGAGCCGAAACGCAGACCATTCAGTCAACGAGTCGGACATTTTATGAATAAATATAATGTTTGAAAATGCAAAATTCTGGTGGTGAAATAATTCTTCTTCCAGACCTTATATATTTTTAGATCAACATAGTTTTGAAAAAGGAATTTCGTGTTTGTTAAAAACATTTAAAATAAAATGCTTCTACCACCTAGAATTAATCCAGCAAACCCCACTGGACATCATGGAGATATTATTTGGAATCATATTTAGCTTAACCCCACTAGGGTTAGAGGAATTGGAATTCGGAAACCTTACCTCAGTTGGCTTTGCAGTATATCACAATAGTCAACTCCAGGTTCTTAGGTGTAAAGGATCCTCGGTTTTCAGACACCACGTTACACAACATCGAGAAAATTCTCTCATCAGCGGATGTTAAGGGTTCATCCTTAATGCACGCGAGATCTTCCTCTTCAAAAACACTAACATCAAAATGTTTTCCTTTCAATATTTCACTTATCCTACACTTAACTTGATACCCCTGTGATGGACTAGTGATTATTCAAATTAAGGAAGGAAGGTGAAGTTGCAAGCAACACTCCTTAATATCTAAAGGATAAGAAAGGACCTATAAGCGAAAAAACACCAAAGAAGGGCAAAAAGGAACAAATGGAACCTACCATTTTCTGGCCTACAATGTCCCAGAATGAACATATATTATGTTCGGCTTCGTCTTCGGGCACTGAAGAAAAAAATAGGCTTTTCCTCAACTTATGAGCCCTACAGATGATTAAAGTGGGGGGATCTATTTGCCAAACAGCAGACAGTGAGATTTGAACCTGCTCCGCTCGCTGCAGTGATTCTCTCGCAGGCGGTAGCGCCTTCGCCACCTCTAGTGTATTATTTACTGAGCCTACGGTCTCAGCGACACAGCTCCTGTAATACACGTAAAAAGGCCAGCCGTGATGCAAGGCATGCAGTTCATACAGCACCTTACGGGCGATCTGTCGGGAAAAAGCTGTAGTTACTTTAAGTGTGTTACTCTCATGCTTTCTACCTAATGTTATTTCGTTCACATATCCAAACAAGGTTTCCACATCACCAGTATCTGAATGGGTATCGATCTTTCGTTCGATAACAACATACCTTAAGTTGGAAAAAATCACTTTGGGTTTATTCTATATTTTGACAGTAGGTAAATTTGCAATCATTTTCATGAAAACTAGAAGTCTCTAGCTTAAAAACTGATCACTTCATGTAACTTTGAAGTTGTAATACAGAATTTATTGAATTTTGAGAAAATCAATTGGAAAAATAGTATGGAGGATGGGATCACTAATCGCTGTATGTTATCTTTCATTCTGGTGGTTCTGCAGCTGTGCAGATCTTATTATGATGTCGCGCCTGATCGTCAATCATGTAAAGTAGACAATATACACACTTGTCTAGATATAAGGGGTAAATCTGGAGTATGACAATGAAAATTTTCCTTCATAATACTCACAGCCAATAAATGATTCTGTTCTGATACTTTAAATATCCTATTTAGAGTCAAGACCAGACGAAATGAAACGGCGATTTTTACTTTCCTTATTTCAAGTTCCAAATATTCCAGATACATAATACTAATACCGATAAGCTGATGGTCAGAACTTTAATCTCCGTAAGATATCGTTATTAACAACTATTATAAATTTCACCACATCAAGATAATGAGTAATTTGATTATTACAAAGAAAATTATTATTTAAACCGCTGCGATACAGCAGATATTTCAAAAGTGCGTAACTTAATATTTATGTTGAAGTACAATATTTTGGTAGTCCTATATGTTATTGAAAGAATGATGCAGCCATCAAGCGAGCAAAAGGTATTAGGAGACTCACATAGGGTTTAAAATACATAATCCATTTTAATCTGTCGAACTTGACAGTGTTATAACAGTAATAATGTCAGAGTTGCATTATCCCTACAGAATGATTAACTGGGTTGAGTTGTTCGTTGAATTTCTGATCTCCAGTTGGTAGATTCGATCCCAACTCAATCGAAATGTATTTGAAGGTGTATGAATAACGCCAAATTCGTATTAGTAGATCTACAAGCATGTGAAGAAATAGTGTCGGAAAAAATCTTACGTCTCGGTGTCTCTAAAAGTAGTAAAATATTAAGTAGTCAGTTATTATTATTATTATTATTATTATTATTATTATTATTATTATTATTATTATTATTATTATTATTATTACGGAGTTATCCCTGGTAGTTAGAGGTGAAAGAAGGTGCTGGGATGAATAGGTCTCAATCTACGAAATTAAAGTTAATTTAAAATTTAACAAGGTTACATTTTCTTTTCAAGATCAAGAAATAACAAATATAACAGGTACTTAGTAGCCTAGCAACAAATCGAGAATGTACAATTACAGTAGTTACAGGATTTGGGCTCCGAGAGCCAGACACACAATTCTTGAGCTATAAGCCCAACTTTACCCGTATACAAGATTCAACCAAGGGGCAGAAGACCCCAATCATGCTCAAGAGCACTTGCTCCCAATTACTTAGTAAAAGCCTCCTCGAGGCACACAGAGACAATTTTTTTTTGGAAGAGCAACCCGCTCTCGAAGTTCCAGCCTATCAAAGGCCACACCAAATTCCACCTTCAAGCTGTCCTCTAAGGACATAAACACAGGGGTAAAAATACCCAACCTACTGAGGCCGATTTAGTAAATAAACAGGAAAATTACAAGGCCCCAAAATACAAACTTGAGTGGAGGCGTAACTGGCACTCCGAATATACTTTATTAAAACCTAATCGGCTCTAGGCCGCTTATGCAAGGGCTAAACCCATACTACAGAGGTACTTATATTTAAAAAAACTTTATTACATTAGGAAGGGAAGAAACGGTTGTGAAAATAAGTTCACCTCAAAGCAATAGGAGTGGGAGCTCGAGAGGGTTAAGCACTCTCTATCCCAATATGTAGTTTAAAGAGATAGAATCTATACCAAGTGTCTTTTACATTTTAGAGGAAAGTTGCATGGTAAAAGGTATCGAACCTGCTCCGAGAGTTAAACTGCTGAGCTAGCAAGAAAATAAGTTATTAAAAGGCCATTACCTTATTGAAGAACTGCTGCCCGACGAAAGAGGCTCTTCCCGCCCCCTGCTATATAATTTACACTATGATAGATGTTACTGAAGTGGCCCGGAGACCCAAAAATCAGCATTTTATATAACCTCGTGGAACATTCGAGACCTTTCAAGAATAAGAACACCCGCCCACAAGCTTTTTATTGGGCGGCCAAAAGATTACATGTCAAAACTGAAGAAGAAAACCAGGATTGGTGGAAAATTAATTACAGAAATTTATGATTGGCCAATTTCAAAACTGGCGGAAAGAAAGGGTTAACGTTGCCAACTTAAACAATGGCAGAAAGGAATTTAATAAAGAACAAACTTATAAATACTAAATTTCTTCAGAAAAAGGTTCCTACACTTCGCACTAGGTGCACAATTGTAGTTCATAAGAGGTGCCATCTAGAAGAGAATGTTCGCATTTCTTGCTACAGAGAAAACAAAAATGCATTGAAAACGACACAGTTCAGAACACTTCAAAATTTACTAGTAGGGACATCTTCTGAGAAACTTGAGAATTAACCCGGTAGTTAAAGTTCAGTCTTCCTCCAGTAGAGGAGTTTCAACTGGCGCAAAGTTCGAATTAGCGGCGTGGAGGTGTACCACCCGGTACAATTATTATAATTTTTATTATTATTATCTTTATTATTATTAATAATAATAATAATGTTATTTGCTTTACGTCCCACTAACTACTTTTTAAGGTCTTCGGAGACGCCGAGGTGCCGGAATTTAGTCCCGCAGGAGTTCTTTAACGTGCCAGTAAATCTACCGACACGGGGCTGTCGTATTTGAGCACCTTCAAATACCACCGGACTGAGCCAGGATCGAACCTGCCAAGTTGGGGTTAGAAGGCCAGCGCCTTAACCGTCTGAGCCACTCAGCCCGGCTTTATTATTATTATTATTATTATTATTATTATTAGTAGTAGTAGTAGTAGTAGTAGTAGTAGTAGTAGTAGTACTGTCGGCCCCGTGGTGTAGGGCTAGCATGCCTGCATCTTATCTTGAGGCCCCGAGTTCGGTTCCCGGCCGGGTCAGGGATTTTTATCTGGACCTGAGGACTGGTTCGAGGTCCACTCACCCTACATGATTAGAATTGATTAGCTATCTGACGGTGAGATAGCGGCCCCGGTCTAGAAAGCCAAGAATAACGGCCTAGATGATTCGTCGTGCTGACCACTCGACACCTCGTAATATGCAGACTTTCGTGCTGAGCAGCGGTCGCTTGGTAGCCCAAGGCCCTTCGAGGGCTGTAGTGCCATGGGGTTTGATTTTTAGTAGTAGTATCATCATTATCGAAATTGTTTATTTACACGTCCCAATAAATCGCCAATGACTGTGGAAGGAACAGATAATTCATCGCCGTCGCATTGAATACCGGATGCACCGACGTATCCGTGCGACGGCGGGTCGATGCATGTATGAATGCCAACTGAGGGCATTTTGAAATTTTCGTGTAAGAAAGTTTCATGTTATATGCTGGTACGTTCTCTTCCTGTATGTTTCCCATGCCTAGTGCACTGTGCAGAGTTGTAGGAAATGCGTTCTAACATGGTAATAAAGCGTGTCTGGACATATGCCATGTAACATACTTTCGTCTTTACGTGTAAGGAATGTGTCCTGAAAGTTCCTCCGTACTTAATTGTTATATACAGTATACTAGCAGTTACCCACGCCTTCGCGTGGATTTCGTAATTTGTTAAAAGTAATCCTGTACTGTACAAAGACATTATCTGAAAATCCCCAAAGTATAAAAACTCACCGAAAAATTGATTTTGTTTTACCCCTGAAACTCTTTGGAAACCACGTATGTGGTATTGCCTTTTGGGGATAAAATGACCATGCAACATAGAACTGTACAGATGAGAAACAGTCTTCTCTCAAGTCGAAAAGAAAACAAAACAACAGGTATTTGGAATCTCTTTTAAAATTAATCATATTTCCACGTCTGCAACATCTTCAGTTTTTAGATACAAGTATCCCCATAAAAATAATTCAACTCGTTTATCAGACCTTCCCTCACCCCCAACCACACGTAAGTGGATTTTCCGAAAAGAAAAAATACATGTTTCCTGATTTTTAAAGGAGATTCCAAAGACCAATTTTCATGTCTGTAACATGTTTTGTTTTTGGAATATAAGTACCCTCATACAAAGAATTGAACTAATTCTTCAGTTCATTCACCCCCTCCCTTAAGTGGATTTTCCGAAAACAAAAGAATACGACTTTCTTTACATTGAAAGAAGATTCCAAATACAAATTTCCATATCTGTAACATTTTCAGTTTTTGCGATATAAGTATCGTGATAAAAATAATTAAATCCTTTTTCAACTCCCGTTAAGTTGATGCCCTTCCCTAAAAAAATTGTGTTTCCTTACTTTAAAAGTACATTCCAAATACCAATTTTCGCGTATGAGCTTTCAGTGTTTGACATATAAGTATCACCACAAAAATAATTCAATTTCATTCACTTCCTTTCACTTTCGCCCCTTAAGTGAATTTTCCGAAAACTAAAAATAGGTGTTTCTTTATTTATAAAGGAACTTCCAAATACCAGTTATCACGACTGTTACATCTTCCGTTTCTGATATATATGTATTTTCATAAAAATAATTCAACACATTTTATCCCCCCCCCCCCCCCCAACAGGTTGATTTTTAAAAGAGACTCCAAATACCAATTTTCTCCTCTGTAACATCGTCAGTTTTTGAGATATCGCTCTCCTAATAAAAATATTTCAACCCCCGTCTCAGTCCTTTTACCTCCCTCCACCACATTGAATGTTTTTTTCCGAAAACAAAAAATACATGTTCCCTAAATTTAAAAAAAGATCAACTTAACGGGAGTTGGAAAAGGAGTTAAATATTTTCCTTCGATACTTATATCCCAAAAACTGAAAATGTTACAGATATGAAAATTTGTATTTGGAATCTTCTTTCAATGTAACAATTTACGTTTCTGAGATGTACTGTAGATATAGTCTTTTTTTTAAATTCACACCCTTTATTACTCCTGTTCACCCCCCTCCCTAACCATTAATTGGAGTTTGCAAAACCAAAAGAAATAGGCCTAAATAACAACTTTTACGTCTGTAAATTTTTCAGTTTATGGAACATAGATATGCTCATTTAACGAATTCACGACCCTCCACTTTCTAACACCATAGTGACGGAATCCGAAACTGCTCCCTTAGTGAGCACCAACGCTCTAATAGAAATCTATCCCGAAATTCGTAATTCTTTATGTCCAGTGGTTTTCGCTCGGCGTTGATGAATCAGTCAGGACATGCTATTTTAACCCGCCATCGGTATCGTTGTCCGCACTTACGCGAGAGGTAGCGTGTATAGGGGCTCCCTAACATCGGCTTGGTATATGATTTTAGTTCTTATACGAGCTCTTCTCGGCAGTTTGAATAAATTATACTAGTATTTGTTTATTTAGTATATATACTTACATATTTGTATATATCCACAATTGTTTATTACCTAAATACTTGCTACTACAATTTCGACTCGTACACTGTTTTCGTTCTTTTAGAAGGTAATTATAATTTTGTTTTAACAGACTGGTTTTTGTTAACTATTTATAAAAATTTACATAACTATTACTAAATATTATGAAAAGTAACAAAAATCCTTGGCATTACAAATACATATTACAGTACAAAATAAATGTTAACACGATTTGTAAACCTCATCATTTTGAATCACTATCGGCCTGTTCACTCATTTCTTTCAACTTCTTGCGAAAAACATTCACTGCATACTACTTTTGTTAGTCCAGTGTGCTCTTTGCACGTTAATCGTTTGCACGCATCACAGCGAGCTGACGTAAATCGGTTTTTTCGAACTGGGAATAGGCACATCTTGGTTTCCGCCCGGGAACGTCTGAAAATATATACAGAAAACACCATAGCTTTTTTGGTAATGATTATAAACAAGTTTTACAAAGTGTTCAATTAGATACTTGTAAAAATGTAGAAGAGAGAACTGTTAGCAATACTTATTTGGGGCTGCTGGTGTCGCATTTCTGACGGGAAGTTCTTGTCCAAAGATATTTTTGTTGGAATTTCTGAGACCAATTGACAGAACATCGACTAAAGCACGTCTCAACAGATGTGGCTTTACGATTTCCAGGGCAAGATTCTTCAATCTAGCTCAAAATAAGAGATTCACTAGGCCAATATTCATTATAATTTCACTGTGGTACTGTTTACTAAAACATTACACCAGCACGGAATGCGCAAAAACTGTGACGCCAAAGGTATCGAGGCTAGAATGCTCCTAACACTGCCTGTGACGCGACCGGTATCGTAGCGAGGCGCGGACTAACACTCCAGACAGAACGCACTTTCCCCACTCCTCCACGTGAAACGTGTGCGTGAATCATCGCGTAACGAAGGAAAACATGTGACTCATAAACTCATTTGAGAATACCTGGAGTTTGAAAAGTTTGAGTCTTAAACCAAAAAACTTTTCTTAATAAGGAATGGTTTTGTTAGGGGCTACCTAACAACGATACCGATGGCGGGTTAAATAATAGATATGCATAATATACTGCATGTATAACCGTATATATTGCAGTGGATCGAGTGAGTTGGCCGCGCGTTTAGGGAGCTTGGAATCGGTAGATCAAGGTTTCGAATCGCTCCGCCAGCCGCCTAGAAGATGTTTTCGGCCACTACCTTCTCAATCACGAGTAATCATGCTCATCGTCCGTACTGACTAATAACTTGAGAAAACAAATATATATATATCTCACCAAATCAATACACATATTACAATCTAAAAAGGTTATATATTCCGGGTGAATTGGCCGTGCGGTTAAGGGCGCGCACCTATGAGATATTGGGTTCGAACACCACTGTCGGCAGCCCTAAAATGGTTTTCCGTGGTTTCCCATTTTCACACCAGGCCAGTACCTTAATGCCACGACCACTTCCTTCACACTCCTAGCCCTTTTCCATCCCATCGTCACCACAAGACCTATCTGTGTCGATTTGACGTAAGAAATTATAAAACAATATTAATGGAATAAATGTGAACATATTTCAGCTCTATGAAATAGCTTTCGAGTTTTATCCGCGAAGCTGCAAGTAAGTAGACAAACAGAACAGAAGATACCAACTTATTAAGACGATAATGTAAGGCGGGGTGTGTGATCATGATGATAACAATTTCGTGTGGCTATTTTTAGCCGAGTGCAGCCCTTGTAAGGGAGACCCTCCGATGAGGGTGGGTGGCGTCTGCCATGTGTAGGTAACTGCGTGTTATTGTGGTGGAGGATAGTGTTATGTGTGGTGTGTGAGTTGCAGGGATGTTGGGGACAGCACAAACACCCAGCCCTCGGGTCATTGGAATTAACCAATGAAGATTAAAATCCCCGACCCGGCCGGGAATCAAAACCGGGACCCTCTGAACCGAAGGCCAGCACGCTGACCATTCAGCCAACGAGTCGGACTGTGACCTTGATTGTTTCAGCTCTATGTTCACATTTGTTCCATAATATTTTTAGATTGTATTGTATTGATATGGTGGTTTAACTATTTTTTTCTTACACTGCATTCTTAATCCTAAACCGTTTCCTATCTTTGCGTCGCCGAAGGGTTAGTGTGACATTAAACCACTAGTAAAACACAAAACGAAGGAACCACTTCAGTGGTGCTCTTGTGAGAATCTAAACAGCCGATGGGCTGCTGAATTAAGAGAGAGAATAATTTTCGGTCATTATTATTTCTTTAGTAACTCCTAAGGTCTGAGTTACAAGTAAGAAATAGTCACATTCTCTCTTGATTCCAGGACGTATAAATTACAAATGCTTCTTCTACTTCTCCATTTACTTCCTCTGTTTCACAAACACAACACTCATTACGGACGTTTGAGAGAAATTCCTCCTGCCTGTCCATATACTATTACTTCATAACTACACTATACCCAGTACGAAGAGAATACCACGAACTTCCAAATAGGATCTCCATTATTTGAAAAGCGTCGTATGAAGTAGGTTTCGAGTTTTATCCGCGAGGCTGCGTGTGGGTGGACGGACAGAACAGAAGATACCAACTTATTAAGCCGATAATGTAAGGCGGGGTGTGTGATTGTAAATCTATGTGTATGAGGCTTAGAGTCGCTTATCTGCAGCGAGCATCCTACGCTTCCGGCCCGTTATGGCGGCTGTCCCTGCTTTATGCTGCGGCTCGTGAGGCCAACCTACCCCTTAAACCAGGTTAATGGTTTCCTGACCGCTTGCCTCTTCCGGATTGGTGACCCCCTACGTCGCCGCCCTCCTGCCCTACACCACCTCACTCGGGGTCTTCGTTCACCAGCTTCCACCCCTCTGACTCCCGGCGTGTAGAGGACGTCCACATATGATCAGAAGAGCAGCTGTGTTCCCATAAGCCATTGCGCTAGGTCCTGTGGTACGAGCTTAAATAGGAATAGGTGGGAGTATTTCTATAAAAGGTCATAATGCGGAGAAGAGATTTAGCTTATATTGGAAATCCCTTCGTGGAAAATATCGATTCCTAAAATGCCCTCCTTCCCCATCCTCCGTCTGCTTTCGCACACACAAATTCTTTCAATGTCTCTCTCCATCCCTTACCCCGTCATACCAGCTTCATTCCTCTACACGCAGTTGAATGTTTGCTCAGACAATGCTTTCTGCTTTTCACTCCGTCAACAATTTTTTTTTCTAAAATAAAGTTTCACGTCTGTTGAAACTATATGTGAATTAAAATGCTGGCGATTTCATCTCGTTTGTGTTTCACTCTAAATACGTTCCTAGAAGGGATTTTATGAGTATAAAATGGATAAAACCAAAGTCATCACCGTCACATGCCATAAGCGTAGAGAGAGTTGTTATGAGGGCAAGTACAAACACATTCTCACTTTAGCTGTTTCTTGATATATGAGGGCTTTTTCATATATTTATTGACAGGGTAGGGAAATCTCATTTATGTCTGTGGCTGTATGGAAGCTAAGTAATGGCAGTGGTGCTAAGTAATGACAGAGCTCTAAAATTGCACCTGATTACTGTGAAAGGTGCTATTCATAGGATCAGACATGCTGCAATAACACTTAACGGTTCAGGGAGGAAAGCAATGGCAAGCCACCTCACACCTCATGTTGTCTTAGACACCGCATTATAGCGTCACTACAGGGTTTGAGACTCACGTATAACCGCATAAGCTTCAATTGTGCTATTTCAGGATTCAACCCGTCTCAGACCTGGTGATGAGAGACACAGACAGCCACATAACAACCCTCTCTTAACGGAATTAACTATTTAACATTAAAATCCACGACCCGCCCAAGAAGCGAACCCAAGGTCTTCCGAACTGGAGGCTACAACGCTGATCATTCAGCCAGGGAGCCCGATGTCGATAACAGTGATGATTTATAATAGAAAAGTGAGCTGTGAGTGTGGAGTTCCAGTATTCATGAGAATAGCGAAGAAATCCTTAACTCTTCGAGGAGTTAAGATATCGGAGAAAATAAAGAGAATGACCATGAAAAACATGAAAATGGAATACTCTCTGTGATATGCAAACCAGAGACCGTCGGAATCGGAAGAGAAAAAATTTGTACAATGCAGATCAGGTAGGAATATTGGAGTGAGAATCCTGGTACTGAACGCATAATTCTACGATGAGAAAAATATTGTTTTTCTCAATATTTATGTCAAACAACAAACTACTTTTATTTTTGAGAGCAGCCATGTTGCGCTTCCAGAGCCTCGCTGTCGCGTGGGAACGATCTCACCCGCGGTAAGCTCGTGAAATACCGTGACACCTCGGCAGACTTCGAGCACATAATAATTCTTCAAATTCACGGAATTCTGCGTAACGAGAGATTTTGGTAACACAGTAAATACAGAAATAAATAATCTAAATTATTCTTAAACCCTACGTGAAGACAGAACCACGAGGGTAAAATATAAATGCAGTTAAGCCTAAGTACAAATCAGCGTCAGATCCGAGGACTAGCTCCACGTGCCAAGGTCAATGGATGAAGAAAACCCGCGAAACGCCCGGGCAGAAATAATTTATTTCACCTGTTGCGAGTGTGGTAAAATTATGGGATTAACATCTAAATAAATCACAAGTCTGTCCGGAATTCTGGAACGAGTTTCATGAAAATCGGTCTATTGGACGCGAAATTAGCAGATTACGCAATCAAGCTTAGTGGTGTGTGTAGCGTCACTCTTAAGATTATAAAAGGAACCCCCTCTGCATATTTTTCAGTGTCGATCTGGTTTTTGAACCAGCGGAAGCTTACGCCCGTCGTCAGCAGAAAATTGTACCAGACTGATCTACAAATAACTTAGTGGCTGAGGTCCACCTCTTCTGTTAGAAAGGGAAGGTGATAGAAATTTTTCCGAACTTTTGCCGACAAACTGTGAAAACATAGGCGTCTGTTAAAGTACATAGCCGATTTTATTGTATCACCTCATGGGCGTTTGAAAGTGTTAAGAGAGTGGGGAAGCTAGTCAGAGTAGTTCTGATTTCGTTATCTGTTGAACACCTGTTGTGTTAGGTTGACACAGAGAGACGACTCTGGGAAGAAGGTAGACAGTCGCAGTTGACTGCAGAACGAAGGAGGTTTGTTGTACAGATTATAACGAGGAAAGTGCGTGATTTGTGTTGTAATTTAATAACGAGTGAAAAGGCAGTGTTTGTAAGATTGATATGTTGGAGAAGATGATGTTACTTGTACCAATGTGCGGCTAAAGCACGAGGTCAGCTGGCGAAAATGTAGCCAGAATACTGGAGATGACGTCACTTGCAGGTCTGTCTATATTTTGTATTATGTTGTAGTTAGATTTTATTGTTTTTCCCAACCAATTTTTCAAGATGAGCGTCGGTTTGATATTTGTAATTATCAGGCGAAAAGTGTTATAATTTTGGACAGCGTGAGAAAATTTTAGTTTTGTAAATTTCACGTCAAGAAACTGTAAAATGCGAGGTTTAAATCTGGTGTTAATGTTCCATGAGATACTGTCCAAAGTGAGGAAAATTAGGAAAGCGATAATGGTAAAGTAATCGTGGCGAATGTCTTAATTTCAGATATCAATTGAATTCAGAAGTGTTTGTCGAAAATAATAATAATAATAATAATAATAATAATAATAATAATAATAATAATAATAATAATAATGTCTACCGCGGGATAAAGAAATTTTTCTATGTTAAAAGTGCATTTAACCAGTATATTTTACAAGGATCGCAGGCATTTAGATAATTCCAGTGAAATTCGATTGAGTTAGGTTTTATTCATGGGAAGTAAAATTTTGTGACATCGTGTATGTCAATGATACGAAAAATAGCGGTGTATTCTTGTATTCTCGAGGTCCGAAAGTTGTAGTAACAGTAAAATAAAGAGGTGTATTTTATAATGGTTATTGTTTTCACCAGAGGATTGAAATACGAAAAGGGTCTTGGAAATATAAGAAAAATGGATTGAGAGCGAAGAATTTATATATGTGGAGATGAGGGTGATAAGAATACTGAAGGTGAAAGGGAGCCTGGATTTTAGGTAATACCGCTGAGATAAGGCGAGGAGAATGAGTTTGAAACAGGCTATGTTTGCCGAGGAAGGATTTGCGAGACAGGCTGTATTGTGACAGGCTGTAGTGTATTCCGCTAACAATCCGAAATTTGTGACGACTAGTGTGTGAGGCACCGTAGATTTCTAGTAAGATCCCAAGTGAAAACGATTCTAGTAAAGATTAAAAGTCTTGGTAGTAAAAGTTAAAACATTAAGATAATGTGACCTCAAGGATAAAAGAGCATTTAGAACACATGGTTGGTTTTGTATTAAATTTCGTTTCACTGGATAGTCATTGATATAAATATTTGGAATTGACATAGGCGTTTTGAGAGTTTCCAATGCGGTAGTGATGATTATTATTGCTGGACAACATCCACTAAAATGGTAGGCGTGTGTTGGGAATTATTATTTCTTCCCTAAAACTTCATGGCACATGCTGAGATTGGGTTTGAGTTGGAGAATTGTTCGTCACGTATATTTATTTTCGAGCTCACGTTTTGTAACGAGATGGAGACTTACTGCATTTTCCGACTTGCATTCGTTTAATAGTAAGAGACGTTGTTCCGTTGTGTGTTATTAGTCTGACCATGTTTACCATTGAAATGTCAGAGTTTGTTTGAAATTGCTAGTTCGCCTCATATGCTAGGGGATGCGTAGTACGACCCATTTTTACGCCCGACCATACATTTAGGACGTCACATGTTATCCTTGGAGTATACTGATGATGAGACGTCCTAGTTCACGCTCGACGATAGAATTTGAAGGTATCGTGTACATAGAGATTAGTGTTAGGATGTACAGATTTTAAGTGAGCCCGACGATAGGTCTGGGATATCAGCTGTACATACTCCAGTCTCAGATTAGATGTTTTTTTGTTTTTGCGAAGTGACCTGGACGAAGGTAGCATCTACAGCAAAATATGAAATATGAAGAGGGTTAGATCGGTAATAATGAGGCCAACTTGTGCGCAGCTCCAAACAGCTGGAAGGTGCTCCCTAATATATGGTACCGTTATCGGCGAATGAGGGTTGCCCAAACATTGGCTATCGACCTGATGGTGATTAAATATTTTACCGTAATTATCCATGCGTGTTGAGTTTTAATGACTTCGACATTTTATTTTATTTTACGGACTTAATTGTTTTGTCGTTCTGACGTCCGTTTCGTTTTGATAGTGTGCATATTGACACTCAATGTATTAGTGTGAGACTTGAGCTGCGAATGTGGTTTCGATTCGTCAGCCAGTAATATTAATTTATTTCCAATCTTTGTCGTTCTTTCACTTTATACGTAGTTGAATTCGATTAAGACAGTAATCAGTTTATAGGTAGTGTGTTGGGACAAACAATACGTAGATGGATCTGTAATGGTAGTCATTGTTTTAAAAGGAAAGAATTCCTTAAAGTTGTTGTATATTTCAATGTGGACTGCTAATTTTATTAAGCGTAACATAACCATTTCTAACCTGAAAATCGGTTTGATAATAATACTTTTCAAGTGATTTACCACTTTTTAATTCAGTGTTTGGCAGTTCTTCTAAATGCGTGATGAAAAAGTGTTTCCTGCATTTCGCAGTTTTGTTCCTTCAGAATGACGTAACGTAAGATCCTCGCGGATCATGTTGTTGTTGGTTCCTTCCGAACACTAGTTTGGGTGATGCACATTTAGCATCGGGATTATTTTATCACTTAAGGGTGTCATGAATGACAAATACATGGTGGAATTTTATTTCAATTGTGAATGATGCTGTTACCTCGTAGTGAGCACCGTGATTTCCCATAATATTTCGCAGCCTATCCAAAGCAACTGATAGTCAATTTGGTTCGATTAAGGGTCCATTCGGCGGGTGTTCCGTATCTGTAAGGATATTCGACTGGTGGATAACCTTAATTGAGGGAAAATCAGGTGTTCTACTTGTTGAAAGTCAGATTTTCCACAGATCGTGTGGATTAATTCTCAGTTCCCGTTTGGAGTAATAGGTGCACGGTTTTCAGGTCTTTCCTTTTCCAGTTTTTCAGTTTCGCTGTCCACTAATGTATTAATTTCTCCGAAGCAACTCTTCGACATCGTGAGAAATAAATCAACGCTATGCAATGTGACTGCGTTTGAAACATTCAATAATAAATGATTTTTATTTTTTTGATTTCAAGGATTTATATTAAATTAATAATCTTGTCGTGCCATTTCGAATTTAATAAAATTTGTAAGCACATATTTGCTCCTCATTTCAAGTAGTTAGGCTCTCTTCTGAACCCCATCGTTTGGTTAAGATCGTGACCGAATTTCTTCCCGCAATGACCCATGATTTAAGAGTTCTATATTGCTCTACTGTAGCAGCTGTGGCTGACCAACGATGGAATGGTAAGATCAAGGGTTCAGTACAAGTAGCCTAAGTGAAGCGAATGCCACCGCTAGGTCACCGCTACTCTGCGCTCCCAATTGGAGAGTGCTTGGAAATTCCCCTATTCTTCTGGCTTGTTTCGACTAGCATGTTCTTTATACTCCCACATAGGTAACACATTTCAATAAAGGAGTGTGCAAATCGCTTTGTTACTTCGGTGCTAGGGTATATACAACAACTGGATCTATACCCCGGCCCCTATGACCACAGGAATTAATCTGTTATCCGTTCCTGTTGTAGGATGACACTAAAACGCTCTGTGTCACTTATCTGACCCACAAATTATTTTCCGAAGGCTTATGTCATGAAATTTTCCTTTTCTATCGAATTAGATGCTTTTGTCACAATATCGGACACTATTAATGGCAGAATTTAAACTTCTCTCTTAGGTAATTTCTGTCAATCCCTTGATGTCAGTGTGACGTTCGTTATAAAAGAGTAAAGGTCTCCTGTACTAGAATTCAAATAGGTATTATTTTATGCTTTACACCTAGGCCTACGTAGATAATGGCATACTCTAATATGTATTGTTTCTTGAGGCTATTGCCAGCCTCACGTAGCCCTCCAACGAGGATGGACGGCATCTGCCGAGTGTAGGAAATTGCTTCTTATTGTGGAGGAGCTTAATGTTGTGAGTGGTACATAAAATGCAGGGATATTAAAGACAGCAGAAATACCCAGTCCGCAGGCCAAGGGAATTAACTATTTAACATTAAAATCAACGATCCGCCCAAGAAGCGAACCCAAGGCATTCCGAACTGAAGGCTACTACGCTGATCATTCAGCCAGGGAGCCCGATGTCGATAACAGTGATGGTTTAAAACAGAAAACTGAGCTGTAAGTGTGGAGTTCCAGTATTCATTATCTACTCGTACATCTTGGTAATATTGTCATTAGTTTGTCATATACAGGACTACAAAAAGTCAGCTCCATATAGCCTTGAAAGGCATGAGGTAGTGCGAAAGGAAAATTCTTGCACTATCACATACGTAGTATTTAGGAACTTTATTTCAGTTCTTCTTGTATAAACAAGTCGCTAATATCTTTCGAGAATGCGATGAACATATTGTTCGATTACAAAATCATGAGCACCGTGGTTAGTGTGATTAACTGCCAACCCCGGAGGCCCGGGCTCGATTCCCGGCTCTGCCACCAAATTTGAAAAGTAATACGAGGCCTGGAACGGGGTCCACTAAACCTCAGGAGGTCAACTGAGTAGAGGTGGGTTCGATTCCCACCTCAGCCATCCTGGAAGTGGTTTTCCGTGGTTTCCCATTTCTCCTCCAGTCAAATGCCGGGATGGTACCTAACTTAAGACCACGGACGCTTCCTTCCCTCTTCCTTGCCTATCCTTTCCAATCTTCCCATCTCCCACCAAGGCCCCTGTTCAGCATAGCAGGTGAGGCCGCCTGGGCGAGGTACTGGTCATTCAACCCAGTTGTAACCCTCGACCCAATGTCTCACGCTGCAGGACATTGCTCTTGAAGCGGCAGTAAATATTTTCTAATGCTGTTTAATACCGAATTCTATTAGTTGGTTTGAAAAGAAAGAAAAAATATATATTTTTACATAGGCATGTAAGCTCACTTTCAAGGAAATAGCTTCAATCTAAATGCCTAATTCTTCTTGGCATTACTGGGTTAAATGAGAGAGGGGATTGATTATTGTTCACTAATACTGTACTTTCTCTTAATACCACCACTACCATCCTGTTTTCCTCCATTTATCCCCACTTGGATATGGTTTACCTACGTTGAGTGTAAATTGTGTGACTAAAAATATATTAACATCGAATCTTTCACTGAGAATTCCGTCCGGCTCCTTGCCTCAACGGTCGGCGTACTGGTCTACGGTTCAGAAGGCCTCGGGTTCGATTTCTGGCTGGGCCATGGATTTAAACCATGCTTGGTTCATTCCTACCGCTCTTGTGCTGGAATTTTGCGTTCATCTTATTGCGCATCTTCATCTGAATCACACAACCGACCAACATACACTGAGGAATATCCGTTTTAGTCGCCTCATACGACAGTCAGGTTGATGTATTCTACTGTCCTCAGCCACAGGTGTTAAAGGAATACCAGTAAATTTATGCTGTAATCAACTGTAACATCACTTCAATAAGCTGGTGCAGAATATTTTTACGTATTTTGTTTGGATATATTTTGTTGTTTAAAATCCCTTCAATATACATGGATTTTAAGAGACTCTGGGGTGTAAAATATCTTTGCAATACTTTCTTTAATATAATCCTCAGCTCCTTAGTTCAATGGTCAGTGTAGTGGCCAGTGGAAAGTCCAGTGTCGATTACCAACCGGTTCGAGGATTTTAGCGACGTCTAGTTTACTCCTCTTTCGATAGGTCCCGGTGTTCACGCTCGTTCTAATAATTATATTACTTACCACCGTAGAAACGCGCAATATTGAATATATTCCTGCAAACAGGAATGGCGTCAGGAAATACAGTAGATATGGTCGTAAAACAGAACTGAGTGCACATGTAGTACTAGGAAGATCTATTTCATTCACTAGAATATGTACCCGTGTTTCGCTACGGTATTCTACATTATATACGGATATCAAAGTAAATTACTGTACATGCAGTGAATAAGAATTTTAAATTTCGTGTCTCCTAGAGTTAACCAGAAACGGCAAGGGAGGGGGGAGGGGTTCCCATACGTTGTTCCAATTTAAAGTACGAGTTGCGGAGTTGTGATGATAACGGCAGGCTCACTTGGCCACTGCCATTCACAATCGAGTAGGTAAATTTTCATTATAATGAAAGGCCCCATTACCTACTGCGCGGTCACAATCGATTTGCGGAGTTTTCGTTAAAAAGGCAGGCGCCCTATCCTACTTCCATACATTACAGCTGGGAAGTTTTTACTCTAATAGCAGGCACTTTCCCTACTGCAGTCAAAATTCAGTTATGCTGTTATCATTATAATTACAGGCCCCTTTCCTTAATGACAGTCACACCGAGTTGGAAAGGTTCCATTATTATAGCAAGGCCACTATGCCTAATGCCAGTCGTATTTCAGATGGGTAAATGTGTATATAATGGTAGCACACTTGCCTACTCCCAAATACGAACGGTTAGGAGAGTATCGAACAAAACTGCATGCTCATTTGACTTCTGCCAGTCATATCGAGAAGGGAATTATTAACTAAAATGGAAATCCCTCCTTTCTAATGCCAGTTGCAAGGGAGTTGGGGAAGGAATCCCATTTCTACTGCCAATCAAAATTGATGTAGGGAGTAATGATTACAATAGCAGACACCCTCCTGCTGAGAGTCACTATCGATGAAAAATATTAATTATAAGGGCAAACCACCCTTCCTACATCGCTTCAAATCGATTTCACTGAATATCTAGAGAACGACATACGAAGTATATGCATGTTTACAATATTACAAACCTTCATTTACTAATGAAATGAAATGAAAAGGCGTATGGCTTTTAGTGCCGGGAAATCCCAGGACGGCTTCCGGCTCGCCAGGTGCAGGTCTTTTGACTTGACCCCGCAGGCGACCTGCGCGTCGTGACGAGGTTGAAATGATGATGAGGACAACACATACATCCAGCCCCCGTGCCAAGGAAATTAACCAATGATGGTTAAAATTCCCGACCCTGCCGGGAATCGAACCCTGGACCCCTGTGACCCAAGGCCAGCAAGCTAACCATTTAGCCATGGAGCTGGACGGTATTGACTGTGGTGGACTTTAACAGAACGATTTTATTTATATAGATGGCAGATAAGCATGGGCACGTTTGTAAGTGCAGACCTTCATTTCGAGATTTACTGCTCCAGAACGGTACATCATATCAACAAACGCTTTGCATCATCAGACACCCTTTTTATTGCTATATATGTTTGGTCTTAACACATTGTTCTCGTATCTGTCATATTTATTGTTTCAATTGAGTTGCGATATATGAATGGGGTGAAATTTGGGTACATTTTTAATAATTTACATTATTTTTCACGCACTTACGTGGAAGTTAGAATCGAGAAATTTGGTTCATACATAGCCATTGGTCGTGTCAATGTGCGTGCCAAATTCGATGACTCTATCTTCCCTATGAGTGTGCCAAACTATGTACTATACGTGTAAAAAGTGCAAAATTTACTTAAATCCAGAAATAGAGACCAATCTAACATATAAGTGATAGAGATACGACAAAATACCATAGGGCCTAAATTGCAGACCACTCGAAATTGAACTAAGATTTTGCCGTCTATTTTGTAATTGGACTTACATTTTAACCGCGAAATCCCTCGAAACGAAGGTCTGCACCATCATTAAAATAGCCACAATATTTTGATATCCTTCGGGGATAAAAAGTGAAAAATTTAAAGATCTTTGAATTTTTAGGTTGGTTACAGGTTAAAACGTATAATTTTGCCTAATTTCATTTTTATGGCTCGTCTGGCAGATTGCGCCGCAATCTCTATTTTGGGCGAGGGGGATAAAATTTAGGACTTTCAGGAAACTGTAGCTAAAAATTATGCAGATGACCATTATTACCCCTTAAAGGGATAGCTGTACAATAATTTCGCCAAAATAGTCAATGCACAGACACACGGTCGATACGATTTTATTTATATAGCTAGATAAGGAATCTGTTCCACGTACAACACCTTTTGGGCAATGTCCGCTGGACTGAGCCTGCAAAACCGACCGTTCATGATATCTCCCTTATTAATCCTCCCGTCGAAAAAAATGCACATAAGAAAAACAAGGTTTAGAAATGGATTCCCATCAAGGTTGGTCAATTTCCAGTCAAGTTAGCCTTGTATATATTGTTGGAGATTAAAATCACTGTTTCGGTTCCCTTTAAACCCCCAGTCCGTTTCAGGTATTTGAAATGGTATGGACCGTAAAACCTACCCTTGGACATGTGGATGCTAAATATAAAGTTTGGTTGAAATATCTTCAGTAATTTTCAAGAAATACTCTTTCCACGCACCCGCTCATGAGTTATGTTCGGTGGGACTTGTACGGAAAAACGGTCCGTTAATGATATCTCCATTAATAATCCTCGTATCGAAATGATGCAGATGAGAAAAAAGCTTTAGAAATTGATTTCCATTAATGAAGGTAGATTTCCATTAAGTTTGGTTGTGTATAATATGCGAAATGCAAGATCACGGTTTCTGTTTCGTATTTACCCCCAGTCAGTTCATGTATATATATAATTTTTTTTTTCTATTTGCTTTACGTCGCACCGACACAGATATGCCTTATGGGGGACGATGGGATAGGACAGGCCTGGGAATTGGAAGTAAGCAGCCGTGGCTTTAATTAAGGTACAGCCCCGGCATTTGCCTGGTGTGAAAATGGGAAACTACGGAAAACCATCTTCAGGGCTGCTGACAGTGGGGCTCGAATCCACTGTCTTCCGATTACTGGATACTGGCCGCACTTAAGCGACTACAGCTATCGAGATCGGTAGTTCATGGATTTAGAAACAATATTAGCCTTAAATCACCCAAGGAAAGGTGGATTCTAAGTATAATGATTGGTAGAAATATAATTATCACGTAGTTTTCAAGTTATTGACCAAAAAAACAGACAAACAGGCACCTAAGCAATAAGACATATCTGATGGTCATTATTACACCTGAAACAGATAACTGTACGGAAATTCCGCCAAAATAGTCAATGTATAGACACACGGTCGTTACGATTTTATTCTAATTATCACATTACAACAATTAAACAGGAAAAACACGACATTAGTCCAAGGGAAAGTAAAATAAGGAAAACAGTTATTCACACATTAAAACATTTTTCTAGAAAACCATCAAAGGGAAGAACTAGTTTCTTAAGTAATACCGGAAATATTTACAATGAAGCTACATTTTGTGAAGTAAGTGGTCACAGGCTAATGTCTAAATTTTGAATGTAGTCAGTTGCTCTCTTGATTACCAATAGGAACTCAGTTGGGTCACCAGGGAAGGATATGAGGGTCATTCCTCAACTGTATGCAAGACCCCCGTTTCTCTTGTCCACAGCTTTCACCTCTTCATAGCCCTGGGTGGTGTTAAGCGAGCAAAAACGCTATTGGTGCCAGACACTCTTTTGGGCTCTCCTGATACATGTCACATCACAAATTAAGGACCGCAAGTAAAACTGTGTAAGGGAGAAAATAATAATAATAATAATAATAATAATAATAATAATAATAATAATAGGGTCTAATAATAATTCCCTTAAAATGTGGGAAGTTCAGGACATGGTATGGTCGTACTGTAACTAAACTTCCCCATATACAATCGATTTCAGAATCGAGCCAGCTGTCTAGGGAAAGGACAATGAGCGATTTTACCGCTGTTTTATATAATTTTGTGATTTAAATTAATATTACACGAAGAAATACCCTGGATTCATCTGTCCAACGAACATCGATTTGAAGGCGAAACGGTTATTATTATCCACTGTAACTGCTCGTGACAGGAATTTAGAGGAGCTTATTTCTGCGTCCACAGCCATGGAGCTCGCACACCGGTAAGTAAGATGGATGATGTCACTGGTAGACGTAAAGGAATAATATTCTGGACTCAACATGTTTATCCCATCAGGATCTAATACGTTATAGTTTCAACTTCTGTAATACCTTGCGTACTGGTATCGGAAATACGATTCGCTGAAGTAAACGTAACAAGCAAATGCAGGAGTACACGTAATACAGCGAGATGGATGATGAGAATGACATACGGGGTGAAAACATATCGGGAATTTCGCAGCCTGAAAAATGTTTGAAACGACTTCCTGAACTCTAAATATAAAATAATGTGCCTTAAAATGACTATCTTGGGGATTAACGTTTTATGTTCTAGTTTGGATTGTGTACGACTGGAAAATAAATCGTTGATACATTCTGCTTTTAGGAAGGAAATTCAAGAGTTCTATGAACTTTTATGACCAATTTTACTTTTAAACATATCCCCCAGGATTGAAATTGATAGTCAATGGACCCATTTGTTCCTCTCTCTCTCTCTCCTTTTTATTCAAGCCGTGGATTAAGCATCAAAACGTCTTCTATTCAGATGTCATTGCAAAACATATCCTGTTACTCATATATTATTTTATACGAGATCATACAGTACACTGTTATATGAATAGAACACAAATAGAGTAACAAGGAACTCTGTATTAAAAAATAGGTGTAAAATATTAATATTGTGACCAACCGCTATACGCGGCGAACATATGTAAAAATATATATTTAATGGAATAATAAAATCATAGATGGAAAATCGTATTTGTATGAGAAAGGCTGTTGCAACCGGGAGAAATATTCTTGTCGCCTGTTATAAGATTACCCGCGGATCCCTGGTGTATTACTAAACGTTGGAATGTTCCTGTCCGAATTGAGGAAAAGACAACGGAGAGGCCTGCTTCTGGAAACAAACCTACTCAAAAAAAGTAGATATTGCACCCGTCCCGGGGTCGGCAGATTGCTGAATATAAAAATATAATTTTACAAATAACTGTTTGGATGATCATCTGGATGAGGAACTTCGGAAGTCAAACACCTGCATCGTAGTCCCATCCTCCCCACTTTCAACTGGCTCAACGGCTAAGCTCACGAGCATCCGGGTCGATGGTCTGTTCGTAAGAAAGTGGGCACTTAATCTAAATATATTCAAAGTAGGATTCTTTATAATATAAAAAATACAATATAATATGGAAGAGAAAGAAAGGATTTACTTCCAATTCAAAATATAAATTTTAATAACTGATAGAGTTGCATGAAATATCTGTACACACGAGTAATGCAATGTTATTGCGTACGTGGCAATTTTAAACACAAAATCATTTATATGGGGAAATGCCGTTAATATCCATGTATCAGTCTGTTTCACTTCTGAATATCATTTTGGCATTCCCACATGAATTTGTAAACACTGTACACATATACAGTACAGTTCTTAATCAATAGGGATCTGTCGCTTTGTCTAATATCGGTACCCGCTGTTATCCGCTATATTACAACAACGCAAAGATCATATAAACAGGATTGCATCCTCGTGAGACAAACAATATTATAGACTCTCGTACACCGTCGTAGTATTTAGGTATTTTATGAAATACAATTCCGCACTTTTACCCAATCATGAAAATCATGTCGTCGCTTGCCACTAATGAATTCTACTTCAATCGTACTAATGAGAGGTCATATTATCGCATATACGCGTTTCTCCGGGGCACTATTTTATTCTAGTATCTTACAAAGCGGACAGAAACAACGTTGTTATGCTCTAAATCACCATAAATCACCATACACTGACATAACACAAAAATATATACACATTAAGAATGAAGCAATCACCTGTAAGTACATCAACATTAGATATAATTCACACACTTTAATGCCTTCTGCAACGGTGACCCTTTTCAAGTGTCCTGATGTCGATACAAGGACGTCGATACCAACTGGGTATCGAACCATGTTAGTCTGATTCCGTGGTGCTACCTGGAAACCCTACTATGATCTCATTTAACAAAAAAGTTGGAGGATTGTACATCACCTATCGGATCACGAAGCATAAAACCTCGATGGTGAAATTATTAACACATGAATGTTTAATACAGTGTGGAACGAGGAAACACCTTAAGTGAATTTTTGCGACCATTGCGACAGACATAACAGGCCCGCCCTCGAAGGCCCTCTCGCTTCACCCGCCTGTTCTATATTCTGAAGGTCATAAATCTCTCTCTCAAAACCAGCCTGCTGCGGCTGAGGGGAACACTATCGCTTCCCCAGACAAAAATACGTATTTCTCAGAACAGTTCTCTCGTATTTCAACAGGAAAATAATCATTCATGGCTACCTTCAAATACCACTTTTTTCAAGACTTCAACTATATTCAGTTTTGGCACACTCCATTATTATTATTATTATTATTATTATTATTATTATTATTATTATTATTATTATTATTATTATTATTATTATTGTACCGGGCGGTGCACTTCCGCTCCGCTAATTCAAACATTACGCCAGTTGAAACTCCTCTACTGGAGGAAGCCGGAACTTTAACTTCCACATTAATTCTCTGAATTCTCAGAAGATGTCTCTACTGTAAATTTTGGAAGTGTTCTGAACTATGTCAGTTTCGATGTGTATTTGTTTGCTCTGTAGTAAGAAGTGTGAACATTCTCTTCTAGATGGCACCTCTTAAGAACTACAATTGTGCACCCTAGTGCGAAGTGAAGGAACCTTTCTTTTTGAAGAAATTTAGTATTTATAAGTTTGTTCTTTATTAAATTTCTTTCAGCCATTGTTTAAGTTGGCAATGTTAATCCTTTCTTTCCGCCAGTTTTGAAATTGGCCAATCGCAAATTTCTGTAATTAATTTTCCACCAATCCTGGTTTTCTTCTCCAGTTTTGACATGTAATCTTTTGGCCGTCCAATAAAATGCTTGTGGGCGGGTGTTATCATTCATGAAAGGTCTCGAATGTTCCACGAGGGTATATAAACTGCTGATTTTTGGGTCTCCAGGCCACTTCAGTAACATCTCTCATTGTGTAATTATGTAGCAGGGGGCGGGAAGCGCCTCTTTCTTCGGGCAGCAGTTCAACCATCAGGTAATGGCCGTTTTATAACTTATTTTCTTGCTAGCTCAGCAGTTTAACCCTCGGGGCGGGTTCGAAACTTTCCTCATGTAACCTATATTTAAAATGTAAAAGACACTTGGTATAAATTCTGTTTCTTTAACTACAAATTGGGATAGAGAGTGCCTAACCCTCTCGAGCTCCCATTCATTTTGTTTTGAGGTGACTACGTTTTTATAACAGTTTCCCTTCTACTCGTAATGTCATAACATTTTTCAATCGTGTCACCTCCGTAGTATGGGATTAGCCCTTGCATAAGCGGCCTAGTGCCAAATAGGTTTTAAAGAAGTGTATTAGGAGTGCAGTTACGCCTCCTCTCAAGTTGGTATTTTGGGGGCCATGTAATTGTTCTGTTTCTTTATTGAATAGGCCTCAGTAGGTTGGGTATTTTTACCCCTGTTTTCATGTGCTTGGAGGACAGCTTGAAGGTGGAGTTTGGTGTGGCCTATGATAGGCTTGAACTTTGAGAGCGGGTTGCTCTTTCTTAAATTTGGTTTCTGTGTGCCTCGAGCAGGCTTTACTGAGTAATAGGGAGCAAGTGCTCCTGGGCATGATTGGGGTTTTCTGCCCCTTTGTCAAACCTTGTATTTGGGTAAAGTTGGGCTAATTGCTCAAGAATTGTGTGTCTGGGTCTCGGAGCCCAAATCCTGTAACAACCGTAATTGTACATTCTTGATTTGTTGCTAGGCGACTGAGTACCTGTTATATTTGTTATTTCTTGATCTTGAAAAGAAAATATAACCTTGTTAAATTTTAAATTAACTTTAGTTTCGTATATTGAGACCTATTCATCCCAGCACCTTCTTTCACCTCTGCTGATCCACCAAACCACGGTAACAATTATTATTATTATTATTATTATTATTATTATTATTATTATTAGTACCGTAGTAGTAGTAGTAGTAGTAGTAGTAGTAGTAGTAGTAGTAGTAGTTGTATTCTCATGTTTCAGTCTGTCATTTTAAACATTTTCACACATCTGTTTTCCCTCTTTCATTTCACACATGTGCACTTAAAATGCACGTTATTTACACATTGCGAAGATCCTAAATCGACAAGTAGTTACTTAACATAACCATCACCCGCGCAACTATGTAGATCATATGTTCGCACCTCGAAATCATCTCTTTTTAGTTGTCAACATCCTTAAATTTAGAATATATATATATATATATATATATATATATATATATATATATATATATATATACAAGCATTAAAAGGTGAAGCATTTAAATAATATATGATTGAAAAATTGAGAAGAGTCTCTCATCTAACTGACTCGGAACAAATTATGAAATCCTTTGAATTTATTATCAATTTCACCCTTGCGAATATTTCACTCAAACACAATAAACTACGGACTCTACCACTAATTCATGCAAAAATCCAAGGAATAAATGCGTGATAAATCCATAATCATAGAAGAACAAAACGAAAATCAACTTAATTAAAAATGTACCCCATTGAACTCGATATATTGCTTTACGTTTATGTTATCATGCATGCTGAAAAATTTTATTTACAATGAAAATAATTACATATTATGGCGACACTAATGATTTTCAGGCTTAGAAATCATCATGGAATTATTTGTTATGTGTAACTATGCTGTCATCAGGAGGTACCCCATCACTGAAGCCTCGTTAGCAGCTTGTCCTAGGTTCATCTGCTTCGGGGTTGAATCCATGGTGTCTTTGTCTACAATTTCGTGTTGTTGGAAGTTCCATGTGGTCCCTGAGACTGGAAGAATGCAGGCACACCGGCGCATTCTGGTAGAATGAATTCATCGGTTCGACGAGCACTTACACACATGTGAACAAGGGAAGAACTGGTTATTGAAGCACTGTCTGCATGTCTTCGAATAACATAATATCAATAGACCCACTTATATATTCTAATGGACTACCCGAGTTGCGATTGCAGTCCCTGGAGAGCACTACTTGATTCCCCTTTGTTATAAAGTTACACAATTACTGTTTTTGTTCCTTCTTACGTTACCGTCAATTGTTCACTTATAGAACACTTCCTCGCTAGACTAACAGCTTTTACTTGTTAGGATTCTCGTTTCCTACACTACAGGTGCCTTAGTTCCGGTACAATAATTATTTTTACTCTACTATTACCAGCTCACTACGCCATAACGATTACTGGAATATTACAGTTTGCTTGAAATCTGTCTATGTGAGCCGTCACTGATTAATCATGTCTGCGTTCCCTGAATATGCATGTTGATGTTAATCACCTGGATCCATACACTACACTTATTATTCACATCAGAAAAACACAATTGTGTTAGGAACGTGTACCGGCCCAACAAAGAGTAGACTTCCGTCTAACACAATATCGAACAATACTGGTTTGCTGGATAGCAATACATAGTAATAGTTAGTAATGAATAACACAGTTGACACAATGACTGACTGAGTCTGAGCAACGAATAAATACGAATGAGTAATGAGGCCTGTTCTGTTCCCCTTTTATAAGGAATGCGTGTTGCCAACGATGGAGAGGATAAGCTAAGCACACAAGGCACAAATCGGTCCGCTAATACTGATCACTCAGGATCGTATGAATATTCATTCTGTAGATCTTGACTTCTCCTTTTCACTGATCCACTTTCATGTACAGTAAATCGCTTACCAGAATCTCTAGTAAGTTCACAAGTTTTCTCTTTGATATTTTCGCGCGAAGTATTATGAGATGAGGACTCCCTTATTTCTGTCAAGATAAGCGTTCCCGACACCTGGTTCCCATTATGTACATCTGTCTATTGTGCGTCATTATCAATACGTTCGTTAAGTAGTACATCTTCTGACATCATTAGATATTGTAAATTATGCGGATTTCAATGAGTCTACTTAGAAATTTCTAACGCTTGCACCAAAATGTTGTTATTATTATTTGACGCGCGGAACTTGTAAGTCGGTATTCATGAATATACAGGGAAATCGCTGAGAATATCCAGTTCTCAAATTAAAATCCTGTAAAGTGAACTCCGCCTCCTGACCTGGATAGTCCCTGCTCGTGGCGTGCTATGTCCTTCTCGCTCGCTGGATAGAGAACGTAATTTTAAGGTTTCGCTGTACTGAGAGCTTTCTTCGTCGGTACGCGTAATTAGAGCTTCACCCCTCGAGCTAGTGCACCACCGCTCGTATCCCGGACTGTGTACAAAATGCTCATTACTACCAAATATATCGTAGAATGACGCGGAAAACGGCATATCTGACTTGCTGGACCCCATTGCATGCCTATTGAACGGCTATATCTTCGTTCCTTTTCATCTAGGAAAATTAAGAAACTAGGGACTTATCTTACTATGTATGCTGTGATTCTTTAAAATCTCTGAAAATGAAACAGTCCTTTCCGAAGCATTGCGTTGTCTTGGATAAGTTCGTGTCTCTTCATCAGGACTTGTAGACATTCTTGCAAAAATGTCTCTCGTTTTTCCGCGCATTCTCTACAATCATCCTCATCCGTTTATTCACCATCATTCTCCATATCATGACGATCTTCTTCAACCCATGATTGTTTGATATCATAGGCCTCTTCTTATCCACTTCTAGATCCTCCACGATGTCGACATCTTCCTCGTCCTCATTTTCTTCTCGTGGTTCTTCACCAGCGGGATCTTCAGGAGGGAGTTGTCCTGGCACATGATATTACTTGAGATTCGATGCATTGTATATCCTCTCCGCCTCTCCATCCATGGACTCGATCTTGTATGAGTTGTTCTCGAGGTTTTGGATGACCCTGTACGGTCGTATATATAGCTCCGTGAACTTGTGTTAAAAATTTCAGGAAGGATCAGAGATAACCGGTCGCGTCAACAACACAAGCTCTCCCACACGTAGGGGTCAAGGGAATCGCCTGTTTCGGTGACGTCTCAATCTTTTCTCAGCTTGCTTCCTAAGATGTTCTAACGTGGTCCTCACTCTTAGATCCATAGACGGTCTCGGGTCTTCGGGACATGGCACGACATACTTCCATGGTCTCTCTGGCTTTTCGTCAAAATGGACAACACTGGGAATTTATCCAGTCGATTCCTGGATTGTGGAATGGTGTTTGTTTTCGGACGGGACATAACATGATGTATTTTGAAAATACATCCATGCATATTCAAATGAACTGAAGTCTCCTCGTCGCCTTCGGGAGCGGCCTATAAATATCCATCGCGAACAGTTCTCGAGGTTTCTCTGCTGTCAATGTTTTCAGTGGCTGTTTCAATATATACGCATTTGGATTTATGCGCTGGAAAATGTCGCAAGTCATTAGTACTGTGCGCGTCATTCTCCATATTTTAGGCCATGTAAATATCTCCTTAAGTTTTGCATTTACCTTGTCAACTTCCGCGTGGCCAATTGCGTGATGCGCAACCAATATCAGATCAACTTCGAGTTCCGGTGAAACAGGAATTCTAAGTTGAGTGCAAGCTTCGTCCACGAAGTTATGGAGGATCGCATTAATGTAATTATAATTTGGGGAATGTCGTTCGGCGTCCTGTTATTCTGGTGTTCCCGGTTGAAGTCGTTTCTGGAAGGAACGAATTAATCTACGAGTCTCTGGTGAGCACTCCTGCTCTTCACTAATCAGCCTCAATCGATTTGTGTCCCTCGGTCGCCTCCGCTTAGTTCAAGATGGTGTATGGCTTCAACTACTGTATCAGGGTTTCTGCTTAATGCATCAGCGATGATATTGTCTTTACCCGGGCAGGGTTGTACTTCCAAATCAAACTGCTGCACGAATAAAGTCCATCAATTCACTCTTTCAGACGACATCGTTAACTCAATCAAAAATAACAGGGCTTTATCGCCTGTCCTGAGAAAGATAGGAAAACCATAGATGTATTTTTTTCCAGTACCTGACGGCAATGACGGTATCTAACATCTTGGGCTCAGTCAAGGTGTAATGCCGCTCATGCTCCCGTACCTTCCTACTCATGAATGCAAGTTGGTAAATGCAGGGCTCCACGTCCTTCTTTTCCTGATAAAGCATAGCGCCGACGCCTATCATTGATGCGCCTGTCCGAATACAATTTCTTTGTGTGAAGTAAGGGTAACATAGCTTCACGTTATTCCCAAGAAGTTATTTCGTTTTATTGAACGATTCCTCACATTTCAAGCTGTTGTTCTTCTCAAAAAGATCTTTCAAAGGAGCAAACTTGGTCGTGTAGGCTGGACATTGGTCCACAAAAAGTCCACAATTGCCTAAGAATTGCCTGACGTATTTAACCCTCGTGCGTTTTGGAAAATATTGGATGGCTTTAACTTTGACGGGGTTTGCGGAGATACCCTGTGAATCAATGATGTGCCTCAGAAACAAAATATTTCGCTGTCAAAAATGTGACTTCTCAACGTTGATCTTAATATTGTTCCTAATGAGTTCTTCCAGTACGAGGTACAAATGTTCTAAGTGTTCCTCCAAAGTTTGCGTTGCAATCACGATATATCCACATATCGCACTGTCATTTTCTATACCTTCCCACTCAAGTTTCAGTCTAACGCCCTAATCAAAGGTTAGCGGGCATTCTTGACCCCAAAAAGGAAACGATATTGTACACCTATGTCTGTTGGTCGAACATAAATCCGGTAAGGACCTTTGATTCACTGGATATCCCTACAAGGTGATATGACGCCCTCAAACCAACACTTGAAAAGAATTGCATGCGCTGAAACCTCTTCAGAATGTCTTTGATGTTAGGTTCTCGGTCGTACGCAGACGCTAATCGTTCATTTATAGCCCTTTCATCCAGGAGCACCGTCAAAGGTCCATTTGGTTTGGCAACAATGGCCAGCATATACATAAACGATGTCGGAGCTTTTGAAATCAAGTTATTTTCTTCCATTTCTTTAACGATGGCTAGCACCTTCGCATGATGCTTTTCGGGATTGGGGTATGGATTTTTCCTAAATGGTTTCCAACTCTTTACCACGAGATTATACTTAAAATTTAGATTTTTTTCCAGGTTGTGATCAAAATACAGTTTGATGCCTTTCCAAAATGTCCTTTAATTTCAATCTATCTTCCTCGCTGATCTTAGCTTTCTGCACCTTGATTTGTACCACAACCTCAAATTTAGTTTCTTCATCCCCTTTTTGTTTTTCCAAATTAGCAACCATCTTTGCGAAATTGGTCCGAAATTCCTACATCTCTTGCTGCTCCCAATTTGGGAATACATCGTGACCTTCTTCAATGTTGGTTTGAATCTGAGTTGTCCAAATTCACTTTCACCCGTATCCTCTTTAATGTCGTTCAGCTGGACGTCGTCTTGACTTATATTAATTTGAAAATTGACCTGATTTTTGTCCATATCAATTACTGCCTTACATTCTCTCAAAAGATCTGCACCAAAAATGATGTTATATTCCATCTTATCCGACATCAACAATGGGTGTGAAAGAATAGCAGTATCTATCTCTAGGTCCAAATAAACTTGAGTGTCAGATACAGTTGTACGATCTGCTATGATCCATCTAATCTTCAATTTTGATACCCGCAGTACTGGAATTCTGAATTTAGAGCGGACTCCTCGAACGAATATCTTGGATACTACACTTACGCTGGATCCAGTATCTATCAAACAACGTACGTATAGTCCCTGAACTCTAATGTAGATCACCGGTAATTCTCGGATAACTTTCTTATTACATTTACTTGGGTCTTCTAATAAATCTCCCGGTTGAAAAACTCACGTGTCGATTGTCACCGTCGTCCAGTCTGAGTCGTTCGGATGGTTGTTATCTGCGGAAAATTCTATCTCCTCGCTACCTAGTTGGAATTTTTTAGCGCTCCGACCCCTGCAAAGTACTCGGTCGCTTGAGGGTTCAAATTACTGCATTGTGTTTGTGCACGCTTTGTGTGGAATTGGAGGCTCTCTGCCCCTCTACATTTTCCTGACGTGGCCATCTCCTGAATGGGGCTCTGACATTTATCACTACCTACTGTTTAATTTATCAATTGCTCGAGTTACCGGCGAGACTCAGCTTGTCGCTCTGGTACCTGTCTTTCTTGCTATCTTGGTCTTGAGCATGACCGCTTGTTTTCGTCCTTCCATCAGGAGTGTGGTGTCCTCAACGGACTGCACTGTCCGTACCGTGGTACTGGCTTCCTCTCCGAACGTCGCCGAACCTCGTAGTTTCTGGAATTCCACCCTTCCTGATAGCGTTCCCTCGGTCTCTCCAAAGTTGTAGGGCTCCATTCGTCCCTACGCTTCGATGAACGAGTTTCCCTATTCTCATCGGTACTGGTTCCTTGCGTCCGATGCTTAGGTTATCCCTCATCTTGGGCTACGCCCATTGTGTGTACCAGCTCGTGACGACGTCTCGAATGTCCCCCATTGGTCGTCTGGTCCAACTGGTGCAGAATGTATTCGGCTTCGACGGCCGTCTTCACATTTGCCAAAATTAAAATCTTCTGTACTTCTGGAGGCAACTGTTTTCCTATTGCGTATATCAGCTCAAGTTCGGATGGTGGGCTGTGTAATTCCTTTATCCGCAATATATACGAAATATTCGAAGAATCGCGTCTGTCCCGTGGCGGAATACTTCCTCGAATAGAGCTGCAAACGTAGACTCTGCTGCGTCTCAATCCCTCAGTATTTCTCTAGGAATCGACGCCTGAACTCTTCGTAACTGTCAAAACAATATTTAAATGCCTTAAACCATATCAACGGCTGTTCTGTTAAGTAGCGTTCAACTTCTGAGACGTTTATCCACTGATATATCGTGGTCAGTGAAGTACTGATCTACTTCTGCAAGAAATCGTTTCGGGTTCATGTGAGCGTTAGATTCGAATTTCTTGTTTCATCGTTGGCCATTCGTACAAAAATGTATATTGGAAGTCGGCCTATTTCGTGCGGAGTCGAACTTCCACCTGGCGGAAGACATGTTGGAATCACATCGTTCATTTACGATTACTCTCCCATTAATCTTGGGTTAAGACCTTCGGCTTGAATTTCAGGTTCACGGCTCCCTTGCTTCTTGAGAATTGATTTCATCAGGGCTTTCCGTTAATTTCTTGAAGTTTAATGTTGTCTACCTCTTCTCGAATGTCCTTAATCAATTCGTCACGACGGTCCGTCTAGATGCTAGCTTTTTGTGACTTTTGAATCAACTTGTAAGTCTGCTTGGCTAACTCCTGCAATTGGTTTCGGCTTTCCTTTTGCTTTCCTCCAGCGTCAGTACTAACGTCCTCTTTTATTTGATCCTATCGTCTGTCAATAGAGGCGTGTACCGCCTCGAACTTCGCTTCATTATTCTCCGCAGCCTGTATCAACAGTCTTTAATCACGGCTACGGCTCGGACTTCCAGATTCTCTACTCTACCCTCTTGGGTTGTCATCTTCTCTTCGATCACTCCCATTCGGTCACTAAAACGAGTTTGCACTTGTTCTAACTGGGTGACTACGGATTATATTTTCTCCGTTAATTTAAAGTGGTGTGTGTTCGAAAGTTCTCTGTTTTCAGCGGCCTGGGTCTTACAAAACGCTTTCTGATCGTCTAGACGATTAGTGAGATACAATACTTGTGCAGTATGTTGATCGAGACGCTTGTCAAATTTTTCATATTTTTCGTTATTTTCTTTCTCTAATTGGTCAAAACGCTCCTTACTATCCCTATCTAATTGGTCCAGACGCTCTGTCTGATAATCGATCCGTTCCTTGTTGTCCTTATCTAGCTGATCTAGATGCTCCGTCTGCTGATCGAAACGTTCGCCTAACTTATTAAACTGTTTCTTATTGCCTTTATTTGATTCCTCCTATTGATCGAAAAGTTCATTCAAACACTCATTCTGTTTCTTTAGGTCGGCCATCATTTTGGCCATCATATCCTGTAACGCCTCCATATCTACAGAATGACACTATTTGAGGAATCGGTACCCCCAAAATCAAGCAAAGTTTACACTATTTCAACACTACGACTAAAATTTATATACCTTATTTAGGCGTGATTTTTGAAAAAAAATCACAACAATTCCAAATCAGCTTCAAAACAGCTGTGTCACACCTCCTCTCTCAGTATATACGTAAATTATTTGTCATTAATATCCCTATATATTTATTAAATAATTTATTTTAGCCCTTGATAAGTTAAAAATGGCGAAAATCGCGAACTACAGTGGGCTCGATATTTACGGACACATGGTACATGTAATAAACAATGGATGTCATCAGCTTCGAGATTGGCAAGATACTTTAGCAGACAATTACAAATCCCTGAAGTGGCAACATTGCAATGTTTATCTTATCAAAATAAAGAGTGTATTGGGATTATGCTTCTCCTCTTAACCGTGATGTCCAATTTATTAACAATGGGACACTTCCCGTAAACTACCAACTTTTTCTACAAATGCGTCACCTTTACTGAGACCAGTAACTGGTAAAATTTTAAGAATTCTTCCAGTCACTTTATCCTCAATATTGAGAGAATCATTTCACTGCCTCTCTGGAATTTCACAACACCATAATTTTCTCGGGTCCGCTATAATTTTGAGTGACTGTCTTGTACATTTACATTTAAAATGGATAAACGACCTTTCCGTTCTTATCCATCCCGTATGACTTAACTTTAGTCTATTTCCGTCACTCGTCTTGATATTATTGCGTGTGAGGTAATTGTCTATGTTTGTGGCTTATCTACACCATTCCACATATTCATCTATTGTATGTACTGTACGCACATGCTCTGATTCCCTATATCTCTATTCCTCCTTCCTGACAAAAATAATGATCGAAACGAAATTTAATATTTCCATCCGCTTGGTTTCAAACATACCAATTTGATAATACTACTTTATTTTGGGTATTCCAATTCACAGTAGTGGTATTCGAACTCATGCATCATAATCTGGCTGCATATTTGTGAAAGAATTTCTTTCGTTCTCAATTGGTCATATATGAATTGTATTTGGAACGTGTATCGGCCCAACGAAGAGTAGACTTCCGTCTAACACAATATCGAACAACACTGGTTTGCTGGATAGCAATACATAGCACTAGTTAGCAATGAATAACACCGTTTACACAATGACTGACTGAGTCCGAGCAACGAAAGAATACGAATGAGTAGCGAGGGCTGTTCTATTCTCTTTTTATTAGGAATGCGTGTTGCCAACGATTGCGAGGGCAACCTCCGCCCACAAGACACAAATCGGTCCGCTAATACTGATCCCTCAGGATCGTATGAATATTCACTTTGTAGATCTTGATTTCCCCTTTTCACTCGTCCACTTTCATGTAAATCACATCGCTGAATCTGTAGTAATTTCACAAGCTTTCTCTTGGATATTTTCGCTCGAAGTATTATGAGATGGGGACTCTTTTATTTCTCTCAGCATAAGCGTTCCCGACATCTGGTTCCCATTACGTACATCTTTCTAATGTGCGTCATTACCTGTAAGTTCGTTAAGTCGTACATCTTCTGACATCATTAGATATTGTAAAGTATGCGGATTTCAATGAGTCCTTACTTGGAAATTTCGAAGGCTTGTATCCAAATGTTATTATTATGATTATTATTATTATTATTATTATTATTATTATTATTATTATTATTATTATTAATTGACGTGCGGAATTTGTGAGTTGGTATTCATGAATCGCTGAGAATATCCAGATCTCAAATTAAAATCCTGTATACTCCGACTCGTAACCTTGATAGTCTCAGCGCGTGGCGTCCTATGTCCTCGCTCGCTGGATAAAGAGCGTAATTTCAAGGTTTCGCTGTATTGAGAGCTTTTTCCCTCGGTACGCGTAGTTAGAGCTTCACCCCTCGAACTTGCGCAGCGCCGCTCGTATCCTGGACCGGGCATGAAATGCTCTTTACTACCAAATATATCGAACTGTGGTGATACAGATGAAAGCCGAAGGTGAGATGGGTAGATATAATAACGAATGAAGAGATACTGAACAGAATTTTGTAAGAGGAGATCTATTTGGCTAAATTTGACCAGAAGAAGAAATAGAATGACAGGACACATCTTAAGACACCCAGAAATTGTACAGTTTGTTTTTGAGGGAAGTGTAGGTGGTAAGAACGGTTGGGGTAGACCAAGGTATGAATATGACAAGCACAGTAGAGCAGATTTAGGATGTAGTAGTTATGTAGAAAGGAAAATATTATTACAAGATAGGGTGGCTAAACTCCAACAACAACAACAACAACAACAACAACAACACCCCAATACTATAAACTTTCTACTGATTCTGAGCCAAACATGAGGGAATTATTGAGGTTCATGATAACATAGAAGTTAGTTGAAGTCATACAAAAGGCATATATCCA
Organism: Anabrus simplex; assembly: GCF_040414725.1. Taxonomy (NCBI): domain Eukaryota; kingdom Metazoa; phylum Arthropoda; class Insecta; order Orthoptera; family Tettigoniidae; genus Anabrus; species Anabrus simplex. Next base: position 1,396,782,059 of record NC_090265.1, read on the forward strand.
GTCAATTTATGCTTTAATATATCTCAATAATTCGGAGCAACTCGCTCAGTTGAGTGTTTACGTTTAAGTAAATGTTTGATATGTGAAAATTTACAAGCTCAGAACCCCATGGTACCCAATACATTCGTGTCCTGAATTTCTATATTTTGAAGTGACGCCATATGGCCATATTTGACAAGAGTCTGAACTGAGTACTACTGCGTAATGTTCCTTCTAAATTACCGTTTCTATAACGCAGTCTATGGACTGGATTGAATAGTAGGAATTACACATGTCAGGATTAACGTTCACTTGCATTATTTGTATATTATGTGGTCACCTATGGACGTCTACAAGTGACTGAGAGCCCTTTTAGAGAAAAGAACTTTTTAAAACAGAATTGAAGAGACAACGGGATATGAATTATTGGGTGGATTCCATTGTCAATCGAGCATTCCCGCTCGTGAGATCGTCTGGTCTTATTTCAAAGAGAATGTTATTCGACTCTCTGATGTGCTGTAGATAAGGTTAAGTCGCGAGGAATTACTCTCAATAAGAAACGCCGACATCCACACCATTGTTATCAATGAAATGGGATATGCTAAAAAAAGAAAAAGGAATCAGCATCGTTTTCAAGAATGCTACCAGGATGAGTACAAAACTGTTTCCTTTTTCTATTCTAATACATTGTACGTTGTGTAGCTAGATTTTCTCTCTTTAAGTTTATGAACATAGTATTTTATACCTAGATTCAACTTGAGCGACGCCGCAGAATCATCAGTATATATATGTTTTATAATGTTGTCAGGCGCACTTTATCTCTTGAATGATAGTATGATTGGGAGTTAAATGAATGTTGTGCCGGTTTCATCTAAATTTCAAATTACATTTCATAAGTTGTACTCTATGGGAATTTCATTGTCATCTAGCCTACGGTTTTCCCGGTGAATTTAATTTGCCAATTTCTTCATGATGCAAATCTTATTGGTAATATTTTGGAACGCATTTATTGTATTGTGGAGGTTAGGAAGTTTTCAGTTACAAGCCAGACATTTCCTATGGCCTGGCCAATTCTTCATTAGAGAAGTATTTCACTAATTAGTATGGATTCACATAATAGAGTTCACGTTTATTTACTGTATGAATGAGAGCGTTTTCTTCGGCAATTATGAGCTTGTATATTTAAGTGAAGGGTTAAAATCTGTATGATGCGCATATGAGACTATACCGAGTTTGTTGAATGTTAGGATCGTAGATATGATTTATGATGATGTCATGTACGACTGTAGTGTTAGGTTATTTCTTGGGGAATATGTATTGCGTATAATGTAGTATGACCTTCGATATATCTCAAAATGTTGATATTTGAATTCGGTGGTAGAGATGTTCGTCATGTGAATCCCAAGCGTGATATTGAGAAATAGACAGGCAAATATGGTTTTACAATTGTACCGTGAGTGTACTGATATCTGAATAATGTCTTCGAAATAAACATGTGAATAATTGTCCTTGATATTTATGTGATACACAAGAATGGAGCAGGTCTTCTTTGAATGATAACAGACATAAACAGTGCGAAGTTCTTCGAACACAATGCTATTCCAATAAAGTACCGGTATTTAAGTTGCACTGTGAATAAGGGTAAGGTTAGGTGCATGTTACCCAATGTACAATCTATGTTTTCCTCAGATTAGCCGTAGTATCTGTGCATGTATTTGTAGATTTTGGCAGAAAATTTCAGCAACCCTAAGGAGAGACCGTGGACGAATTTATATGTCACGGTGACTTGATTATCTCAATTCGTGATTGTTCATTATGGTATTGTGTAGTTTTGAATATCCAGTTTCTTCTAGGATACAGCAGCCGGAAGGGTACCATAATTCCTTTGTTGTTCTGCTTAAAAATTTAATTCGATTTATGATCCGTGGTTAACTGCAGAGTCTAGTATTACGTGTGTTGTGATCCTTATTTCGTTTCAGACTCCACGGCGTTGCATGTATTTTTGTTTAGAGACCGCTCAAGCTGTTAATTAGAAGCCGCTTGTTTTACACGACTATTGTAAACGTTATTTTGATGTAATACTAAATGACAAGGTTTTGCCCAGAATGGACATGAACACGAGTCTTTATAGTTCAGCGGATAAAATAAATGAAGTAATATAATTGCACCGTTAACTTCATATTTAAGCCTTCAACAACTTTTATGTTACTAATTCTAATTCGTTGACCTACCTTCTTTCAGATATTTGTGGACTTGTATGTGTTTACCTTGTGACTAGCAGCAGTACCCGTTCTTCGTACGGGTTATCAGAAACTGGCTTTAGTTACTCATAATATCGGTGTGACTGGCTTCGTTAGATATTTATATCACTGGTGTATTTACTTAAGTACGTAGAAATTATTTGTCATGTTTGGAATTATAGTGTATCTTCTTCTCCTTTTCTTCATGGGGGGGCCTCTAAATATTAGTTCCTAATTATCGTCGACCTCTAAGATTGCTACCATGTTTCACCTGCATTCCCACCTAGATATACCTGCTCCCTTCACAAAGCTGCAGGTTTAGTGTAAGTATACTTCCGCTAGATAGTACCACAAATATAAATATTATTGAATGTACTTGTTTGATCTGACATTTCGTAACTATTACAACTGATCAAGGAAATATGCGATGTATAAACGAAACTACTATAATTATCGAGAATTATAAATCTCAGGGCTTGTCACTAATATCGCACATCATATAATGAATCTGAGTATAAGTGTTGAGAAACTTTTTCAAGTCATTGTGTTGACAATTCTGTACAGTATATAGGTTGTTTTCATGATTAAAATGATCGTAAAAGTGGACCAAAATATCGGCACTAATAACATCTGTGATCCTACTTCTTCATGATTTGATAGAAAACAGTTTAAACTATAGGTAACAGACTCCACAAAATTCTAAAACCTAAGCCAGTACGTAAAAACGGAGACCCGTTGGCAACCGCTGGTCGCTGTCCTACGGAGATCTCCGGGACTATTATTTTTATACCTCACTCCCTTTCCATCCCCGCCGAAAGGAGTGCTATGAGCGTCTTACACAACAGTTTATTTTTTCCAGATAGTAAGTCATATGTGTATCAATTTTGTTTGGCAACTATGCCCAAACGTACATGCATAATCTAGCTGCTGTAGAATCCTGGAGCTGACGTTGCCATGGTTACGGCCGTTCGTTTCTTTATCCGATTCCTAGAGCAGGGGTAGTGAGGTTCCAATATCTCCATAACGGTTGGTTTTAGGACCCGTAGGGCTTACCGAGTTTTGTTCTTTGCGTCAAGAGGATTAAATTGAGCTTTGTCTCGTCTTTTTATGACAAATTCGATATTTTGCCGATATTAGCCTATTATTTTTATACCTCCCCCCCCCCGTGCCCCCCACCTCGAATTGTTTTGAAAATAAAATATAGCCCATGTTACTCACTGGCAATATAGCTTTCTATAGGTGAAGTAATTTTTAAAATCGTTTCAGTAGTTTTTGAGCCTATTCGTTACAAACAAACAAATTTTCCCTCTTTATAATATTAGTATAGAAGTAGGCCTATAGATAATAGATCAGTCAGCCATCTTTTGTTAACGGCAGGATCATATTGTAGCACCATAAAAGCGGAAGAAAACAATAAACAACAAGTGAATTTAACTGTAAAATGTATGTCATTTGTCGTATTCAGCATTTTCTAAGTTTCTCCATCCATGTTGTGATAATTTTTTAATTGTTAATTATTTTTTATGACGACTTGTTATCATTAAATCGGAACATTCTTCCAATTGAATCAGATCCTAAGTGTTATTATTTATGAACTATGACTTCTATTAGCCTCATATAGTTATAAGCCACAAGATTCCATAATGATAATATCATCATGGTGATGATTATTATTGACCGTAACGGGTGCCTAATAGAACCTTTACACCTACGAGTTGATTCTCATTTTATCTCCGTTGAGTAATGACAGGGCGTATGCACAATTTTCCTTCGAAAACCATTGTTGTGATTTTGAGTATAAACGGTTAAAATACGTTAATGCATTCCAAGCAGCGTTCGCTTGCTCATTACCAGAAGAATGCTGTAATTTTGGAACCCGGATGAACTGCTCAGTCCCCAAATGTAACAACTTTTGGACGCCTTTCTTCTTTTCCGTCCCTGACATTCACTACAGGCAACAGTTTACTACCCCTATGAACAGTGAGAATAGCAGGTATATCATTCTTGCAAGCAGATTTAATTGTTTCTCAACGTTCTCTTGTTTTGTCAGAATTGACGAATAGAAAAATTATTAATAGAGAGTTCTTCGGTATTGTGACCAAGTGCCTCTGCTGTCGCTTAAAGGATATATACAGAATCACTTACACTCAGCTGGCATCTATCTAAATCAGCCACTAATTTAGGAGTAATAACATTTTTCGCCTTGCAGTATTCTGTACTGATGTACTCTCAGAAGTCTCTCCTAAAAATTCACTAACTTGTAAGTGCGTTATCTGAATCTTCTGATGGTGAAGAAGGAGGTACAGCAGAAGATGTAGACGCTGCACACAATTGTTTCCCTTTCCTTTCCTTTTCTTCTTCTTTTTCCTCTTCATTTTACCCCCCAGGGGCGATTTTTCCCTCGGACTCAGCGAGGGATCCCACCTCTACCGCCTCAAGGGCAGTGTCCTGGAGCTCCAGACTCTGGGTCGATGGATACAACTGGGGAGGATGAGCAGTGCCTCGCCCAGGCGGCCTCACCTGCTATGCTGAACAGAGGCCTTGCGGGGGGATGGGAAGATTGGAAGGGATAGACAAGGAAGAGGGGAGGAAGCGGCCATGGCCTTGAATTAGGGACCATCCAGGCATTCGCATGGAGGAGAAATGGGAAACCACGGAAAACCACTTCCAGGATGGCTGAGGTGGGAATCGAACCCACCTCTACTCAGTTGACCTCCCGAGGCTGAGTGGACCCCGTTCCAGCATTCATACCACTTTTCAAATTTCGTGGCAGAGCCGGGAATCGAACCCGGGCCTCCGGGGGTGGCAGCTAATCACACTAACCACTACACCACAGAGGCGGACAAAAATATTACCTAAAAATAATATCTTCCTGTAAAAGCACTACATTCAGTAAGAAATGTTCTCATTTTGAGGCTATAAATCTCTGTAAAATATGTAGCCTAAAATTATTATTATTATTATTATTATTATTATTATTATTATTATTATTATTATTATTATTATTATTATTATTATATAGGCCTAAAATTCTTGTTTGGTATGTTCACGAATAAATGGATTAAATTTTCTTTGAATTCACATTTTATGACGAAAGTTGTTCGTTCGTTCGTTCGTTCGTTCGTTCGTTCGTTCGTTCGTAATCTGTTTAACCTCCAGGGTCGGTTTTTCCCTCGGACTCAGCGAGGGATCCCACCTCTACCGCCTCAAGGGCAGTGTCCTGGAGCTTCAGACTCAGGATCGGAGGATACAACTGGGGAGGATGACCAGTACCTCGCCCAGGCGGTCTCACCTGCTATGCTGAACAGGGGCCTTGTGGGGGTATGAGAAGTTTGGAAGGGATAGACAAGGAAGAGGGAAGGAAGCGGCCGTGGCCTTAAGTTAGGTACTATCCCGGCATTTGCCTGGGGGAGAAGTGGGGAACCACGGAAAACCACTTCCAGGATGTCTGAGGAGGGAATCGAACTCCCATCTACTCAGTTAACCTCCCGAGGCTGAGTGGACCCCGTCCCAGCCCTCGTACCTTTTCAAATTTCGTGGTAGAGCCGGAATCGAACCCGGGCCTCTGGGGGGTGGCAGCTAATCACACTAACCACTACACTACAGAGGCGGACATGAAAGTTGTTAATTTACATATATGTAAGTATTTGTACGAGAAGAAGTTCCAGCTGCAAGTATTGCGATTAGTAACATTTCACACTTTAAACCAGCTTCCTCTTGAAACAGCACTTAAACTCATCAAGATCAAGATAATATCAGTTGTGACTTATAGTCTAAATTTGGTATGGAATCACCTCATCTTGAAATACATCAAATAAATCGAAAAGGTGAAGGCAAAATATTCAAAGAGATAACTTTGTTTCTCCAAATATACGCTCACGAGTCTGGCTTATGTGTTAATGAGAGAGACTTTCTTCATAGAGGATTTTAGATTCGTGATGTTGATGCCATTTACTTTACAAAGCGAAGCACTATTGCTGGAGATGAAAGAGAATAAGAAACCCATATGGTTGCAGTTATATTCTATGGCGGCTATGACTTTTGAGTGCACACAGTCAGGATTTGAATTGAGAAATACTTAACACGATTTCCATTGCATGGCTTTCACAACAATATTTGTAATAATAAGAAGTTTCTTAAACAGTCTCCAGAATGTAATGTATTTGTGAATGGTGTGAACTCTTTTGCGAGACAGATATCACGCAGTACAGTGTACACAGAGGACATTATCAATTACACAACTACGTAGTGAATGATTCACTCACCTTATAGATTATTTGTGCTTCCCATATGATTGCTATTTTAATATTGTGCTTCTTTCTCATATAGGTATCGCCGTTGGCTGCTATAAACGTAAATAATATATATATACAATGGTACACGCACGGTTATCTAGGTTGTTGTATTTATTAATTTGTAATAGCTTAAATATATAAGTAAATATGGAGGCAATCATGTTCTTATTAGGACAAAGTTCTTCTTCTTAATCTGCTTACCCACCAGCGGGGCCTTGTAGGGGACAGGAAGATTGGAAGGGATAGACAAGGAAGAAGTAAGGAAGCGGCCGTGGCGTTATGCTAGGTACCATACCGGCATTTGGCTGGAGAAGTGGGAAACCACGGAAAACCACTTCTTGCAGGATGGCTGAGGCGGACTAGGCCAAAGTTAATTGATAAAATGTAATGCACACTTCTGGATTATTGCAATAAAGCTAGGCATTTCAAGTATTTATTTTTCAAATTTCATATAATTATATTTGTTGTAGGAATCAAATAGCCTTTACTTAGAAATTTCATCTTAGCCTATGTGTGTAACCTTGGGTAAAAACATGGACATGAATACCCACGTAAAAGCAGCCACGCTCCGCCTCTGTGGTGTAGTGGTTAGTGTGAATAGCTGCCACACCCGGGGGCCCGGGTTCGATTCCTGGCTCTGCCATGAAATTTGAAAAGTGGTACGAGGGATGGAATCGGGTCTACTCAGCCTCGGGGGGTCAACTGAGTAGAGGTGGATTCGATTCCCACCTCAGCCATCCTGGAAGTGGTTTTCCGTGATTTCCCACTTCTCCTCCAGGCAAATGCCGGGATGATACCTAACTTAAGGCCCCGGCCGCTTCCTTCCCTCTTCGTTGTCTATCCCTTCCAATCTTCCCATCCCGCCGCAAGGCCTCTGTTCAACATAGCAGGTGAGGTCGCCTGGGCGAGGCACTGGTCATCCTCACCAGTTGTATCCCCAGAGCCAGAGTCTGAAGCTATAGAACACTGCCCTTGAGGTTTTAGAGGTGGGATCCCTCGCCGAGTCCGAGGGAAAAACCGACCCTGGAGTGTAAAATGATTAGGAAAGAAAGAAGAAAGAAAGAAAAGCAGCCACGTGTGTGTGATGAATACAGTACGGAAAATTAGGCAGGCTGGGTTTATCCAAGGACCTGATTATGAAATCGTGGAGTGATGGACCGGAACAGATATCGTTTTCAGCAAGGTCACTCTAGAGAGGTCAAGACACGGATCTACTTGTGGAGCTGCCATATTGAGTCTTTAACCGAGAGTAACCAAAGGCAAGGGTATTTGAATTTAGAGAATAAATACAAACGAACAACTATTTTTTATGTAGAATTTAACTGGGTATCTATTGTCCATGTATGTATAACTTTATAACTCCTAAATGACATGAATACATTCACAGGAATTTGAATAGGAAGATAATTAATTGAACCAAAATTTCATTTATTTGAGTAACAAAAATCAGCAGAAGTGATCATGTATACTCTTTTACTTCTATGCAATTTGGTCTTACTGTGTTTCTTATTAATATCATCCTTCAAAATTCGTAACCTTATTTACAGAGACATAGAAATCTGTACGGTATTCGTGTTTTATTATGAATATGTGAAATATTGAACTTAATGTACTTAAAGACAGTTGTAGTAAATTACCTTCGGCATTTCCTTTATTAAGAAAGTAGTTACTGGCACTGCGTTTTTAAAAGGTTACTTCAACATGTTGACATTGAATGACTCTTGAGTTGAGTGCATTACATTATGTTTTCTTACTGTTGTTATCCATTCATGTGGTAAATTCGTTGGGTTCTGAGGCAAAACTACTCTTCACATTTACAACAAGAGTGATGTTCTTCGCGACTCTAACTAGTTTATGGATAACCCTTGCAGCTAAATGGTACAAAGTGCTGGTGGTAGTTTGTTTTAAGATTAAGTACTACTGGGCAACCATCCGCTATTAACACTAGAAGGAAAATGAAGGTATCGGCCAAAGAAATACAAAGGCCACGAAGTTAGTGGAAATGAAAGTTTCGCTAGACTTCGACCGCTCTAATACTGTCGGGGTCAGAAAAGAACAAGAATTTCCTAAGGAAGATCGGGTAGGATAGAAAAAGTGAGGAGCCAGGCAAGTAATTGGAAGCAATGCCAGGACTCAGCCAAGGGCCTCGTAGTCACAATCCACGCTCTCAATTTAGTCCCTGGTTCCAATTTTAGTCAAATCATACGACAGGAAGGGGATACAGCTAATGTATTCTACCGTCCCCGCAAAACGGTACAAAACCGTCAACATCATTTGAAAACTGGTGATCATAATTTGTAGAGCTATATCTACAATTGGCTTTTGCCAAGAAAAAACTCAAAGTAACACTCTTCAGCTTCATCATCATCATCAGAAGAAGAAGCAGAAGATGAAGAAAAATAAGAAGAATAAGAAGTGGTTGTGCTGTTTGGCTCACGTAGCTATCAACCTGCATTCGGGAGATAGTGGGTTCGAGCCCCACTGTGTTGGCAGCCCTGAAGATGGTTTTCCGTGGTTTTCTCAGTGTTCACACCAGGCAAATGCTGGCGCTGTTCCTTGATTAAGGCCATGGCCACTTCCTTCCAATTCGTAGTCCTTTCCTATCCCATCGTTGCCATAAGACCTATCTGTGTCGGTGCGACGTAACACAGATTGTAAAGAAGTGGAAGAAGGATACTTAGGCATTGTGTGAATATTGGGCTACAGTTATCCTTCGAATCACATGTTTCACTTTAATTGGAGTGGCGTAACACTTGGGGTAGATAACATCGAACCTGTTTGTATAGGCTTTCATAATTTTTATCCCCTGAGGATGGGGATGGTATACTAACACTCATGCCATTGCCTACACGTCGTAAGAGGTGACTAAGAGGGGCCCAGGGTCTCAACTTGGAAGTATAGGTTGGCGACTAGGGGGCCGTTAGTTGAATCCTGGCTTTTTTCCCTTAGTCTACTAGTGCCAGGCTCCTTACTGTATTTTTTTCTAAACGACCTCCCTTGCGCAGTTAACTCGAAGAAGGAAACACGAATAATATTATTATACAGTTGCTTCTGGTTGTTTCTTTTAAACTATTTTAGTTTGGAACATTTCTGAGATGGAATTCCACTTGTGTTTTTGTCCATCTACACTCCAAACTGCGATTCATCAAAATGAAGTCAAAAGAAACATAATAGAACCCGTAAATACAAAAATCGTTCATATTGGCCTAAGCATATTATTCTTCATAATTTCATTGTAACAATTCACTAACCTCTAACAAGACGGAATTATAAGTGGGTTGCCGTTTATCAGGCCTGTAATTTTGTACCGTATCCACTGAGCTCACCATTGCTTATCACTGGAAAGCGAAACACTTTAATCCCACAGACCGACTTATTCTGACAATTTAGTGTAACTAAGTGCCACATTTCCCTTCAAAATGCACATATATACTGTATTTCATATTATCACATCGGGCTCACCCACATCATAACGATGCTTAAGACTCAATATGGCTGCAACTGCAAAGGATTGTGGTAGCATGACCAGACCTTCCTAGACTGACCTTGGTCTTGAGTGAAGTAGAAAAGGCGTACAGTGAGCTGATAAATACGTAGGTAGTGTTAGTCTAGGGAGGATTGCTTATTCGGATCAGAGGATTGAAGGATTGTTGATCATGGGTTAGAGGACACATGACGTTACTCATTATGTTCGGTGAATACTTGTTCTGGGGCGACTCTCAGTTCATATTCAGCGCTTGAGGACCGTAACTGTTAACAGTATATCGTTCTGCTAGTCCGACATTTATGAAATTGGAGAGTGTGTCTTTGTTGTGCCACTGTTGTAAGTGAGGGATAGACTGTGGACTGTCTCAATTCGGTCGCTCACGAACTACCGTCAGTCTATCGGGCTATGCGGGAATAGCTTGATAAATATTACCAAGTGCATCAAGTTGGATGAAATTTGTCAGCGGTGACTGGGCGTATCATCCACGAGAGAGGATAATACGGCGCGAGTTTGGAGACGCAGAAATGTTGAAATGTGGACGGCTTGGGAGTTCCGGAACATGAGGCATCAAATCCAGGCAGGGAAACGGGAAGCTACGGGAGTAAGGTTAGGAGAAAATTTGTGGGAAAGAGGAGAATAATACGTTGGATTAGAGTTCTCCTGATTTTCACAGAAAATAAAAAAAATAGTTTGAAAATTTTAGATGATCTTGTTTCTATTTGAATATATGGGTAGCCTATATTAGAGTCAAGCAATTAACTGTACTTATGATAGCCTTGTAATAATGCTCCTACCATTTTCTAACGTTTGCAGGGGTAGTAGGTAATGCCCAGTCAGCAGAGTACCAGTTCTGCAGCTCTATGAACAAGGCCTGAGTTGAATCTTTTATACTCTACCAATTATTGTTATTAATAATATTCTAAATTCAGGGATCTTATGGTAACCTCTGGCGCCTATTTACCTGCAAACTATACAGCCCTGAAAACGATTTTCCGTGGTTTCCCATTTTCACACCAGGAAAATGCTGGGGCTGTACCCTAATTGAGACCACGGCCACTCCCTTCCCACTCCTAGCCGTTTCCTATCCATCGTCGCCGTAAGACCTATCTGTGTCGGTGCGACGTAAAGCAATTATAATTATTATTATTAGCGTCATTTATTTATTTATTTATTTATTTATTTATTTATTTATTTATTTATTTATTTATTTATTTATTTGTTTTATTTATTTATTTCTTCAATTATCTTAAATTTTATTTCACGGAAAATCGCCAAGTGAAAATTAAATTAAATTATGGTACGAAAATGAATAGCTTTAATAATATAATTTATTCTAATGTTACAGTTAACGCCCACGCTTGAAGCAAAGTAATTAAGTAGATTACAATAAAATTGTCACCCAACAGTGGTACAATGGCTATTTTTTATATTAAAACACATTAATAGAAAAATGTATATATCGAGCTCGATAGCTACAGTCGCGTAATTGCGGCCAGTATCCAGTATTCGGGAGATAGTGGGTTCGAATCACACTGTCGGCAGCCCTGAAGATGGTTTTCCGTGGTTTCCCATTTTCACACCAGGAAATGCTGGGGCTGTACGTTATTTAAGGCCACGGACGCTCCTTTACCACTCCTGTCTTGCCCTTTCCTGTCCATCGTCGCCGTTAGACCTATCTGTGTCGGTGCGACGTAAAGCAAGTTACAAAAAAAAATGTATAATGCTATTATGTTTCAAAATTCTTGGTATAAATAATATAAAATGGTCGGGATATGAGACCGAAATGTTGTAATAAGATGAGTATTAACAGCAAGAAAACCCAATAAGAACAACTTGCAGCCTTGTGAAGAGAGAAGGTATATCAAGGTGGGAATGAAGGAAAAATATGGTAGCAAAAGATCTTAGAGGTCAACGCTAATTAGGAACTAATATTTAGAGGCCCCATGAAGAAAAGAAGAAGAAGAAATCTCAATCGGTTTTCAATATCAGTAATGGAAGACAGTTGGTCTTTCGAAGCAAATGCGAAATTGGCATACATTATAGATACAAATTCTTTAATGTACTGTACATACTGTATAAAGACTACTACAGTAGATAGACGGAAGAAATCTCGCGCCAGTACTCACTTGGAAGTGCAGTGTTGAAGAATTTGATGTGCTCTATCAATGAACAATTCCAGTGACGTCTTGATGAAGATGTAATTCTATCGCAGTAACTTGCATCTTATTTCAGCTTTTGTTTACTTCGGACTTCAGATAAGCTTGTATTCATGTGAAAGAACAAGCATATCTACCAGGAAGAAAGCAAGAAATGGAACAGTTCAGCCGGAACATACACTTCTGTATCACGTCGAAGAAACTTGATCCCTTGGTACACTTCATCCATAAGCCAGGTGTTTGTTCGAGTAATGGAATGTATGGATCGTCTCAGATCATACTATTATACCTCTTTTTGTATTATTAATATTTATGAAAGGCTATGTCTTAACATTGAGTACTTACCTCTGTAGGTATAGATTAATGGTAGAATTTCAATATTCGAATCCTAAGTCGAATTTTGCAACCTTCAAATGTATTTCCACATAAATGGCCCTATTAAAAGGTAACAGATGATCCTGATGATAGAAACCTGTTCTATGTAGATTGGACTATTCATGAGTGAGATAAATACAGAAACAGAGAAATTGGACCTGGCAGAGAACCTTTGCTTAATTGAATATCTGATCCCCTTTCAAGGTAAATGAACATGAACCAGGATATTTAGACTAATAGTATTGAGGGATTACAATTTTTTTTTAGCCAGAAGTAGTGGACTAAATTGTAATATCGAGTTTATTTTTCCTTGGTACACTTCATCCATAAACGAGGTGTTTGTTCGAATAACGAAAAGTATGGAACGTCTCAGATCTTACTAGTACACCTCTTGTTGTATTATTAATATTTATGAAGGGCTATGCTTTAACACTGAGTAGGTATCTCTGAAGATTAATGGTAGAATTTCAGTATTCGAATCCTAAAATAACCGGTTACAATATAGAAGAGATGTATAGATAGATATATGTGATTGCACGTTCGCTATCAACTCTATAAGTTATATATTTAGCAATAAGCCCCTGACAGAGATTCGGAATGAAATGAAATGAAGAAATTGGTACGCAGGCAACTTAAATGGCAGAAAATGAAAGTGGTTGCACACGATAGCTGGGGTCATATGATTGTCATTTGTATTATTAATATTAGTAGCAGCAGTATTATATTGCATGTACAGTCGCGCAAAGAGAGAATAAACGCAGGGTACTTTATGTTCCTGGCATTTGATGTTTCATCAGAGTATTTTGGTTATTATAAAATCACCTCCAATTTTGCTTAAACCTCCGTGGATACCCACAGCAAATATATCCGTAGGTACATTTTTTTCTGAGAAAGTGTTCTTGCGGGGAACTTACAATACCATGCACTCCGTTTTTCAGCGACTGTACACCTATATTGATTTGGATAATGGATGTATTTATCAAAATATTGTACCGTACCCAGGGGTAAATACCCTCTAGGACGATGCCTCCATTCCTGTATGAACATCCGACTAACTCAGGGTTGGGCAGAGTGTGGGTTGGTTGTCGATTGGGTCAGGATAAAAGTCGAAGTTCAACACTAAAATAGCAATCAATGACAGGAAATGGAGGTATAACACGAATGAGAAACAATCATAGGGGTAAGATGGATTTATTAACAAATATCCCCGATCAAATCACACGAAAATAATTGAATAAAAAAAAATAATAACTTGTAAAAAAAATGAACTCAAAGTAATAAAATAAATCGAAATTAAAAAACGTTAATGGAATAATTGTACAAATTTGACATTAAAAAGAACAAGTTCAATAAAGAACATATATAAAAATCAAGACTGAGTATCTTCTCATAGTCCAATGTTTATGTTGTATGGCAACAAGTGTATGCAAACACTGCCATTGGTATTTCGGTATGGAGTTTCACATTATCGCATCCCAACGATACGGTTTCAAAATTAAGTTACTCCCGAGAGTCAACTATTTCCGTAAAATCAAAGTTACATTGTATGAAAAATTACGACGGAAAGAAAAATAATTAAGACGCACCGGACGCTATGTAAGGTATGCAAAATACTAGGGGCAAATCCTACACTCTATTTACAATAATTCAAATAATCAAACTAAACATATATATACATCGGATATCGAGTAAAGTCTTAAATGCTACACTGCTTCTAATGTGAATCCCGGTTCACAGCAAAAAATCTAGACAGAACTAGATAAACCAACAATACATCAGCACTCGGGCTGTTCCCTTTAAAAACAACGAGACAAGGTATACAACCACAAAATAATAAGGTAAAACCATCCTGTAAGAGAAAAACATATAAATAATCCTTGATGTCATGAAGAAAGCAATGGGCAACATTGCCTCCTTCTGCTGCGTTTGAGCGCTCAACAGCGCGGTCATCCGTCATGTACTTCCGGGTAGATTACGAGCTGTAAAGAAATATAGAACTCCACTACGCTAAAGATTGGATTTTGTCTCCCGTGGCCGCCGCAAGGAAATACTGTCTCTTTCACACATGCCGATAACACAGGCCAGGACTCAACTTGCCATGAGATAACGCCCATCATCAACTACACGGAAACTCCCGTATATTAATTGCTTCTTAGCATGCTTGGGCCATTTAACAACATCAGACTCAATAGTCTGGAATTAACACTGTCCATTCTGATCACAATATACTCAGAAGACGCTAGGCAGGCACACACACATCTGCACAATTTCTCTCTATCTTGTCAGGCATACAATCGGCCTGTACCAATACATTATAATTAAGCATGCAATTATTATCTCATCATTCCTCATGAATCCTACTGGCCTTTCCACATAACGAGACGCTGTTCAAGTCCTTGGCAGACCATCAGGCAAACAGAATCCAACTTAACTTCAAAGATCTTAATTTAACAACGACGTTCTGCAGCTCCTTCTGGCAGCTTCTGTAAAACCATGCATCATGCAAAATAGCTATACCTGTCTCTCTGAATGACCGAAATAAAATGAATTGATACGTGTTTGACGTAATACAAAAATGAACTTGTCGATCTAGCCCTTCTAGCATCTATTTAAGGAAAACTCGGAATATCCTACTCTAAGTAATATATTTACAACAATAACTGATCCTATCAATCCCTCATTTTCCCAAACATCTAATCATAAAGCAAAATAAAAATAAAATAAACATGCATTAATCTCGTATCCGAATCTACCATAGTGACAAAATTAAACAAATACATGCCGTCAGGCTTACTTTAAATGAAACTGAAAATTCTATCTACACTGCCCTAGTACCTTAACATAACTTACATATCATGCCATATATAATACGTGCATCTTACTTTAGATGACTCTCGGGATACCAGGATAGCAGCTTACATCCCCACTAATTTTGGGATCTACACCATGTTAATCACATCCTTAACATGTGGGAATGCACTTCCTTCCTCTGCAGGTGTATCCATCATCTTGCTGGAAAACAATTCACTGGAACACAGAAGACTATAGTTGATAACCTCTTCGCTGCCTAATGCTGCGAGCCGAAATACCCTTTCTTTTACCAGATCAGCTAACACACTGATTCACATATATATAACACACTTCACTAAAAGGGTAAAATTACAGTTTTAAAAGCAGCCCACGGTTCGGTACGGAAGTTCCACGCGAATACGCGCCCGTCGCGAAATAGTGAAACACTAGCACGTTTCCACAACACTTGTTACTCAGCGGTCACTACACCGTCTTTATCGATTAAAAGTAAACTCTGTCAAAGCACAGTAAATATTACGACTGCACAATTTGAAGTATCAACGAGAACCAGTTACTATTTCTGGAATAACGCCACGTTAATTACAATCACCAGTCACAGAGTTGGTACATCCGCACTGTTCAAACTTTTCCTACAGAGTGCCGAGTTAATACATCCGTACTGCTCAAATTTTTGCTACAGAATGCCGCTCTCCAGAGCTTGGATTACTGAGGAGGCTTCGGTGACGCTAATATTGTTGGGGTTCCCGGGTATCTGAACCAACCACCAATCAGAGAGTTCGTCATGTATGATGATACAATACTTATTGTGATATATTTATAAAACACAGCTCAAACATTAGCAAATCTCTTCCACCAATTTCTATAATACATTACCAAATATATCTAACTTCAGAAACTGTGCAAACCGATTGTCTACAGAAACTGACTTTATCCACAGAGCATGTTGGTCATCCTGGAATTAATATATGACGCGGTGTAGCCTCCATGTTTGCCAAATCCATAAATTCCCATTGGCTGAAATATCTTGCTTGGTCAGCATGTAATACACGTGTCGGTCCTTGCCAGCGCTTGGGTACGCTTACTTTCTCACGGTCATGCGGAAATATGAAGCAACATCCAGCGACTTACAGTCTTGCTCAACATCCGGTATTAACTATCTTGGGATACGATGCTTTAACATATTAGACTGTATCTTTTATTAATAAATTCACATATATGGTCAAATAATATTCCAATTATTATTATGGGCCGGTCGGATACGGCTCAATATGTCATTCTACATATAACACTGTACTTTATCCATCATCACAGAAAATTGATTTCAATAAGCATCAATGCAATTGTTTAACTCCAATGTAAACATCTACCTACTCTACTTCAATAAAAAACCTAAATTCTTTCAGTTACATGAAGATTCACTGGATGGGTACTACCTTCGTACTCGTTAAGTATCAGAGCTGTTCAACGTAGCCATTATAACTGAGTCTCTCCAATACTCAGAGATATTATGAATACTAGCAGTATCCGGAAACTTCTCAGAATGAATGAGAATTGTTGAGTGAAGGATTTACAGAATGCCTAGAGCATAAAGTGTTCTGCGTGTGACAGTACCTCTTAAATCTACCGTGAGGTGATTGGTCCTGCTGTCACTTGAATGTTTTATGTGACTGCTCGCGTTTGACAAGTGGCACGCGGTAATTGAATGAATTCTGTCAGAACAAATCATCGTGTGTCATGCAACTTATACGTTCGTTTGCTCTAGGTCAACGTGACAGCTTAAAAGGTCCCATTATTTTACTGAAATCCTGAAAAATACCACTCATCACGCAGCTCTCCGATAGCTCATATCATCTCTATCATAAGTTAACAACGTCCACAAGTTGAAACAGGAAATATATACTCCAAGATTCATATGGAATGCTAAGTATAATCACCAAAATTGTATGTCTTCCTGAAATAGTGAGATATGAATATGAGGCCATATATGCCCGTAATAATTTTGCCTTCTCTGGTAAAAAATCAGGTATGATACAATGAAATCTGATAATGAAAATAATATTCGCCATTACGTAAACTGTAGGTAACATTTATTTTAGTTGTTTCCATGTAAAAGAATAACCAAGACTGTAAAGGAAATGTGCTGCAGTAGGACTCCCACTGTTTTCCCCATGTCATACAAGTGGTTTTGTGTGGTGAATAATCCTTCAAAGTATCATATACGATATGCATGGCAAAGGAACACATATTTTTATGAAGGCCCTCCCTTTTTTCTCTGGACTGCTTTCTTCGGTTCTGTTGCTTTTTGTCCCGGGTGGTATTAGGTTTCGGAGACCTGCTTCCATGTTCACATTTTACAACGTCCGTACTTATGGGCCAGTATTTGTGTGCAATAATAATTAGAGTGCAGTCATATTTAACAAACAGAAATGTTTCTACAGCCCACCACTGAAAAGTGTTAGGGGTAAAAATTTTAGATCTCCTCTTGTTACATCGTTCTTAGCAAATTCGACCGTGCGAGTTACAGGATCAATACAAATAGATATATAATAATCGAACTCATTAATGAATTCCATTAAGATACCGATCACCTTATTTTTTACACTGAATTAAACAGTTATAACGGTAAGTTAATTAGGTTGTAGAAGCAGTTTTAGTCATGCAGAAGTAGTGATCCTCATGAGGGAAATATTTGATGTCTGGTACCGATTACATTACCATTGGAAATTCAACTTTTCATTTCTTCAAGTTTTTCAATCAGGCGAAACACTAATTATAATACTCAGGACACTACATCATACTTGTAAAATACACTTAGAGCACTATAACATACCTATACTATAAGATACATACGGTATGTTTTAATATTCTGAGTGTTACGATTTGTGTATCGACAGACTGAGAAACTAATAATTGTATTAAATGAGTCGACACCGTTAAACAATAGCTTCCATCTTTAAAAAAAACCTAGAAATACTTTCTGGTATGACGTAGATCTAGGCGTATAGTGAATTGTTTTGGAATTGTGACTTCAATGCCTATACTATACCTTGAAATAGTGATCGTGTATCACTCCTGGATATTAACGATGTGTCCCTGACTTAGGCATATTGTGCAATGATTCCATGCTCGTGTTTAGGTCTCTGTATTTGTACTCGGTGCCCAGTAAATTGTTGGTGTATGGAGATTATGTGATATACTTGGGGTTTATAATATGCGCTGTGAATCATATTTTAAAATTTTGGTC
Organism: Anabrus simplex; assembly: GCF_040414725.1. Lineage (NCBI taxonomy): Eukaryota > Metazoa > Arthropoda > Insecta > Orthoptera > Tettigoniidae > Anabrus > Anabrus simplex. Next base: position 1,396,800,646 of record NC_090265.1, read on the forward strand.
AGAAGAAATCGCACATTATTTTTAATAATGTATTTACATTAGTTTAGTTTATGAACCCCAGATTGTTAAGTCTCTGTACTGAATGTTTAATTTTGTTTGAACTGTATTACATGTATTGGTACACATTTACCCCTGTAGGGGTGGTATGACATTCATAGTATCCTCTGTCCAATACAATAGGCGACTGAATGGGGATGCCGGGGGGTCTCAACCTTGGAGCGTGATTAAACCCCACAAGTCAAACATTCGTTTCACATACTTGTGTCAGATTCATCGCTTTCCTCTTATCCATATAACCTACCATAGTGATTACTTATTCATTTTATATCACAACACGATTAAGGTTGCGAGACTTTGGGGTGCTATCATTTGCGTGCCTATCGTGGCATTTCGAGTTATTTTGTCGTTAACTGCTTTCTTCCAAGGGTCCAAACTACTCCGTTTCCCCATCCGACGGATATGTAAGAGAGAGTAGTTTCCAAATTGTACTTCCTTTTAAAATAATAGTAACCACCACCACCGCCACCACCACCACCAACACCACCACCAGAGGAATGTTTTTGTAATGCCACTACCGGCAAGTGGAAGTTAAAAAGCATTTATTCTACGATATCTCATGTTTAGCAGTTGTTCCATCTTGTTGTAGGAAATATTGCTGCCATTCATATTTTCGTATCCACGGAGCACACTTTCACAAACGCTTCTAAAGAAGGAAAATTTTGTTGAATCAAATGACATTTCAAGTGTACTCATCACACTTTGGATGTTCGTTTTGATACTATTTCAAATCTTTCTTACGAAGATAAGGTGATTTTTCCTAATTACATGTTTAAAGGCTCATAGTATTGCGTGAAAAGTAAGAAAAGCGATGTTATTCCTAAATACTAATATTCGTCTCACTGTAATGACAGAAAAATATTGAACGATCATTGGATTAGGAACACGTGCCTAAAGACGAGTTCATCCATCGCTCATGAATATTACGACTTGCGGACGTCGATGAACGGATTCGCCAACGGTGACGAATATCTATGAGCTTCTAGACAGAAGCCCGCTTAAATAGCTCCCTCATTTGACGCAAAGTTTTGTGGAGAATTGGATGTAGTTCTCACATCCAGTTTTAGCATATCCCAAAAATGTTCAATGAGGTTAAAGGCTTGTGAAGAAAGGAACCTCAGCAATACAGAATAATCATAATCCTGTTCTTCTAACCATTTTTCAGCCCGAGCGTATCCCTATTGAAACATGGCTCAGAGACCACGAAAGGCTGTCTCAAGCTAAATGCGCAGATATCCATCTGCTGGGTTTCTGTTGCATTCTGTTGCGTTTTCTGTGACGACAACCAATACCCGTTGGAAGATTCCCGATTAACGCCACCACCATTACCAGTAAGTTGAATCGCAACATTCAGTAGCTTTATATCATTTACACCATGATTTATTTAGGATCAGACGGAGGGACAGAATTTAGATTAATATAAATATGGGTTAGATCCATTAACAATTGCTTGTTTGTTGTTCATAACACAACTATGGGTTATATCAATTAATGCATGCTTGCCTGTTGTACACACAATTGATTTGAATCCATTTAATTTGTTCACTATTTTATGCTAACCCAGTTTAATTTGAATAAATTTCTTGGTCATCTGGGTGATTGTTGTACTTTAATATTAGGAATTAGGCATGTTGTTACGAGAAATTCAGAGACTTGAGAGCGATAGTGTTTTTAAAGGCGTGGTTTACATACGGAAGGTCGAGTGATCTAATAATAATACTAAAATGCCGAGATTTTACCGGTTGTGTTTCTTTAAATGGCGTAAATTTTCGGGATTAAAATACGATTTTAAAATGTAAATGGTTTTACAGTTTTTCCTTTAAATGGAGTAATTAATAAGATGATTATGAATCAGTAATAAAAAATTTGATTTCTAATTGGGTCCCAAATAATGTGTTCATTTAAATTTGAATTAATTAATGAATGCTAAATCATGGTCTAATTTATTTTGTTAATATCGCTGTGCTATTGAATTAAAATTTGGTAAAATTTTTGTTGTGCTAAAGAGTGGTTTGGGACCACGTAAATATTATGAGTCCATGAGTGTTGAAATTTAGGGGAATATAAATAGAGACCCCGACGTTAATTCTTGGAGGATAGCCTCTAACAAATAATCAAGTGAAAATGGGGAAATGAGAAATAACACGCAGCTAATGGCTAAATGGAATCTTACTACGTCGTTGATAATCAGTCGTGAACTCTGTGGTTGATAAATATGTAACATTACCTTGAGGTATGAGGGTGCGATCCTGGACTCTCCTTAACTTCTTGTTGATGTACCCTCGATACTGTGGTAAGGATACTGTTAATACATGGGGCTATTTCCGAGTTTGTTTTTGTTTTTGATTTTTAAAATGCTATTTGTTCAGAGCGTCGACCTATAGAGATCTTTTGCCCCTACTTGCATCATGTGATATGAACTTGCGTGTAATTGGAGTGGAGGAAGTCTAGAGTGTTGAATGCGATGAAAGGAACATTAAGGACTACAGAAACACCCAGTCTCCAGGCCAGGGTTATTAAATATTTACAATTAAAATCCCCTGACCCAGCCAGGCGCCGCCGGGTAACAGACGGACGCGTTGCCCCCTACACCGCGGGGCCGGACTTTCTCCGACTTACTAGCACCAAACCTTCAGCACCAGCTATTTGCCTATGACGGAAGTATGTTAAAATCACACTGTTTATCTATGACTCACAAATGTTGAACTGTCGCTGGATTAAGAACACCTGGTACGTGATATGTCATGTGCGATGGCGTGAACGAAATCTTGAATGTCACTTAGATACCACTGTATTCCTACATATATCACCATCATGAATCCCTCTAAGACATTTATTGGTAAAAAGCCTTTAATATTTGCTGTTGTAATTTAAAGATAAGGGGATGTAGTCACATGCTGGATGCAATATAAGGTAAAAAAAACTTATTTGTGTGAATTAACGTTCACATTTGATTTTTCGCCCAGCAATTGACATTTGAAATAAAATTACCAGATAAAAATCTCCTAATGTTTTCCCTAGATACGTATATATGCATGCCGGGGGATTAGATGCTTTGTATCAACCCTTTCTATTCTAATATTTTCACCCGATGCTGTAAATAATGCTCCAGAACTAGTCATTCATACTAAACATGAAGATATCATCTGTGCAAGTACTGAGCAAAAAACCAGTGCTTAAAGTTAGTGGCAAATATTGTGTTTGTAATATCCGTGAAAAACTGATAAGCCCTGCTTTTCATGCTTACTACTTTTCCATTCATTTTTTGAACAACTTTACGAATATTATTACTTCTGTCAGCATTACCCAGATTGCAATTTCTCTGCTGCTGTTTCAGGTGTTGTTGTTAAAGAACTTTTAAATTAATTTATGCTTGATAATGAAAATCTATTTAGGACAAATGGACGAAGGATAATGATTTATATAATTGGATTCTTCTGGCATTGAGTTTTCACCATAGTGCACGACGACTCAAACTACTATAGAAGCAGTTACTACTATCATTCATTCTTCACCATCCAGCAGTAAGTAATTATGCCGTTCAGTCTTCGGTCAGGAACAGTGGTTTTGGAAATTCACACAGAAGGTAAGTATCCGACTCCATCACCGAAAATATCTTGTCTGCTAAATCATAAATTTAGACGCATGATCATCTGCACGGGTATACAATATGAATTATATCTCGAATCTTGAAATACGGGAAATAATATTTATATCCTCATCATCGTCTTCATCATCATCACCATCATCATCCAACACGTTTTAGGCTTGCAAAGCCTGATGCTGCTTAATATTCCACATCGTTTTCCTGCGCGTCCTACGTTTATTACTCCAAATATATATTGGGCTGTCATAATTGAATCTGCCCTGCATTTCCAATTTCCCGTTTATGGAGCACGTAAGTCACCTGGTATTCCCCTCGCCCTTCCAAAAAGGGAACTGGCTGCACAGAAATATGGATTGTCGGTTAAAGCATTTCTTGGGTTTTAGCAGGTGCATCCTTCAAGGTTATAAATCCAGCCTTTGACCTTCCTCTTCCATCCAGGCTTAGGACCAGCGGTAGAGTTCCGAAGAACCTGGAGTTTCTCGGTTATAACAATATTACTATTATCAGTAATGCCATGTTACTAATTTCATCTCTAACTGTGGTTCGTACTGTTAATCGTCTTAATAGACTATGGTTGTCAGATTTTGAGAATTTTTTACTGGTTCGGAAGATGAAGTAACGAAGTTACAATTATTTTTGTCCTTCTTCTTCCTGGTGTGTATCAGTTACTTGAGATCGGCACAAAATGTGGATTAATTCCAGCTTTACGGCCTGATGCCTTTCTGACGCCAACTCTATACGGATCTGTTGAACGTGAATAAAGATATGTTGTAAGACGTACAGACACTTCCGAGGTAAAGGAATTAACCAGACACGATTAAAATGCTCGGCCCGACCGGCAGTAGGAGGGAGCAGTACAAGATGGTGTAACCCTTTGGAAAACGTCAAACTTCGCCGTCGTATTCAATATGAAATTTTAGGAACTGGATATTCAGTAATAACCTTTTGTCTCACTGATGGTTATTTCTTTTATTCTTATTCATGTGAATGTTTATGATAATGATCATTATGATATTATTGTTTCAACAGACACCTGCTTCCAGTCACAACCCCCCTTCTTGCTACACCGACCATGACACTACAGCCATGATGGGCCTTTGCGTACCAAGCGACCGTTCCTCAGTCTAAAGGCCTGCGTGACGCGTAATCAACTCGACGAATTATCTCGGCTATTATTCTTGGCCCACTGGGCCGGAGCCTCTTTCTCACAGTCAGATAGTTCAGATAGGCTTGGTAGACTTCGAACTAGCACTTAAATACAGGAGAATGTCCTTGGTCTGATCGTGAATATAAACTAGGCCATCCTCGTAAGAGGCAGGCTCCCTACAACTGTACCGCACGGTCGACAGTCATATCTTCATTTAGCACATTGTGGGTTATACATACTTAGCACAACGGTATTCTCGGTCATTAACCTTGAGTTGTCCCATCCTCACACATATGCAGGTCGCTTATAGGGCGTCAACTCGAATGACCTTCACCAATCCTCTTCGGGTGCCATACGCCAATCATTATTCTTAACCCTGGTGTTCTGTTCGGGTCTATATTTATATTATATTAATATTCTATTTACCACAAATCATGCAGATTTTATGGATGGTCTAGTGAAAAGGGGCAAGCTCCATGTACATTAGTTGCTTCACAGACCCACTAAACTAATATTTACAATAATTACATTATTCACATATTTACACTCATACAGTAATTCATTCACTCGACAAAGACACTCCTTTTCACTGCCGTCCATGTACACAGAGAGATTTAAATCTTTTTACATGGTTTGTAAAATGAATATACACGTAGTTTATTTTAAATGCCAATATGTATTTATGAAACTTAGTGACTTTGTTTAAAACTGAAAGAGCAGCTCGTATTAATTTTTTTTTATTTTAAGTCGTTTAGACATAAACTGTAATAGTAACGCTCGGATCATTATGACCCGACACAAATATGATTACTGTAAATCAGAATTTTTTTAAATGGAAATATTGAACTTTATTTTATTATATTTTATGGGACTAGTGATTTCATTCCTACTTTCAATCAACTTAGCCTCCATGCGTTTAATCAATGGGTTTGTTTCTTGCGCTTTGCAGGAAATAATAATTAGTAGTTCTCAACAATTTGAATGTTTTATTTCTGCTGAGTTTAATTGTGACACCATGGCGGTTAGAACATTGACTGATGATGAGTTGGAAGAATTAGTAAATGCCTCAGCTGATGATGAATCACTTTCTAAGTTCGAATATCATGTCAGTAATGCATCTGAAAGCGAGTGTCCTGATGACAGTAACGACAGTTCACAGCCTGTACAAAATAGTGTAGAGACTTTTCTTTCTTAAAATGGGAATACATATCCTCATTGTCTACTACCAGCCTCCAACATTATCAAGAGTGCCTCAAGAGTTACCAGGTAAGCAATCAGCAGTTATCTGATGTAAATGTTCATTTGAGGCAGTAATTCATACAACGCTTCAAAATGAAATGAGAGATGACACATATTGAAGGGCAGCGAGTTTATAGTCAACAATGGACAAATGTTGATTATTGTTTTACATGCGTATTTAGGACTCTTATTCCTTTGCAGGTGCATATTGATCTCTTGGTGAGTCTACAAAAGAAATATTTGTGGGATAAGCATACTGGGCGACATATTTCGATCAACCATGTCCCTTGACGCGTTCTATAAGATATCGCGTATCCTGCGATTTGACAAGGAATCTACAACAGAGGAAAGACGACGTACTGACAAACTTGACGCTATTCGTATTATTTGGGAGAAAATGGTAGAATTCCTCTCTACACTGTCTAATCCAGGAGAACATGTTACTGTCTACGAACAATTAGTAGTATTCACAGGCCACTGTCCATTCAAGCAGTAGGGCTTATATGCCAAAACAAAGTCATCTCCGTACAAGCCGTGAAGGCCCTTGTGGGGGTGGAAGGTAAAGGCTTCCACTATCCGTAACCTCGCCACTTGATGGGGTAGAGTGGTTAGCTCTACGCCCGGCCAGCTTTGCTCCCAGGAATTAATCTGGTACTCATTTTTGGTGTAGGCTGAGTGAACCTCAGGGCCATGTGCACCTCCAGAAGTGGAAATCTCATTAAGTATATCCCAAGTAAACCGGTAAAATGTGGAATCAAAATATGGACCCTGTGCGAGAGAAAATTTTCATACGTACTGAAAGTCCAAATTTATACAGGAAAGGGAAACGGAGGGGCACCAGAAAGATATCAGGTAATGAAGGTAGTATCTGATCTCACTTCTGAGTTACGTGGCCAGAATATCACCTGTGACAACTTTTTTTACGTTACAATTTGGAGAAGCTGTTTCTTAAAAGGAAATTAACTATGTTCGAAACCATACGGAAAAATAAGCCAGAACTTCCACATAAAATGGGCAACAAGTAGGTAGACTACATAGCTCTTCGTTTTACTTCACAAATAACATTATTGTGGTCAATTATATTTCTAAGAGAAATATTGATGTTGAACTTATGAGCACTCTCCACCATGATGAGGAAATCTGTGAAAAGGGTGATGTGTATGTATGTTGGGTATTCAGCCCGAAGGCTGGTTTGATCCTCTGCAGCTCCGCCAACAGCTGTCAAATAGCCTAGGCGTTACTGAAGAGACGTACTAGGGAAATGAGGAGTGATGTAGTTTCACGTTGCTTTCCTCGCCGAGCCAGCCAAGAAGCCAAACATTATTTTGGACCATAATTCAACAAAAAGGGCTGTAGACACGCTTGATCATCTAACAGGTTCAAACGAAAAACCAATAGGTTGCCAGATACGGTTTTATACGATATTCTCTTGATGTTTCCGCTTATAATGCACACGTCTTATGGACTTCAATTGACCCTAATTAGAATCCAAGCAAATCGACTACAAGGAGAATATTCTTGGAGAAACATGGAAAGTCACTTATAAGAGAACACATTGCATCAAGAACGCATTTCCCGAGAACAGAAGACGTTCTGAAAATTGTCAGAAGTATCAAAAACCTTAAAGATGTGGCTGGTGTGTCAGAATCAGTAACAACAACAAAATCTACGAAACGTGCATCAAGCAATGGGTATCAAGCAATGGCATAAAATAAACATATTGTGTGGAAAATATAGTAAAAATATTTACAAAACACAAGTCACCTACTTGTGTCCAAGTTAAAATCAGTTAGAAGAAAAGTAAGAAAAGAACTGTAGTGTTTTCTAAGATGATCGCATTGAAAACTGTCCGTTATTTCAAACTTATGTGAATACTTGTGCGTAAACTGCAATCAGTAATAAGATATGTAAGAAGAACTGTAGTGCTTTCTAAGTTGAATGTAGGAAAATATCTGCAGTGCGTTCCAAGATGAATATTTGTGTTGAAAACGGTATGTTGTTACAAATTTATGTGAATACTTGTGTGTAAATTGCTAACCGTAAGAACGTAAGTACGAAAGAAACTGCAGTGCTTTTTGAATGCCTGCAGTGAAAACTGTCTGTTGTTTCAAATTTATGTGAAAATGTAAATAATAAATGTTCCTTAATTAAGTTTATGTACAAGTATTATTATTATCATCATAACAAAGTATTGAAACAGAACAACAATATCGATAGCTACATGCTGTACAAAAAAAAAAGGAAGTTTGCAGAATATTTCTACAGCATTTTGATTTGTCGTGCCATATTGACCCGAGCAGTTTGTTCGTCAAGTAAAAGTGAACAGAATAGCAGGGTTAAACTTGAGGTTTAACAAAGATGATAATTTTTCCTGTCAAGAATATCTCTAATGTTGTCCTGAATCCCGTGAACTACGTTCTAGCCTACAAGTAAAAGTAAAATCTTCAGCTGGACAGGGATGGATTTCATGTAGCCGACTGTTAAAGGAGCAAGTCACGACAACGTGAAAATTAGAAGAGAGAGTGAGATTAAGACCAATTTTATTTCACTTACAGCATGTGAAATGTCTTCTTAATATTTGTCTCAGACAGAAAGTTTTGTAGTTTTGCTACCCTTTATCAAACGTAGTAATGCAATTCGTGGCATATAAAATAGCTCTGGAAAGCATAAAAAGGAAGAGGGATATGAATTAAAAAATCAACATTTATTTGACATAACAGTCGGACGTGCGGATTAATAATGATTACGGATGTGTCCATTTACGTAATTACATTGGGATTTTCGTTTCAAATAATGCGATACAAGAGGAAAACACACGATTCGGTGATCAATGTTCGTTAATTTGTTGAAATTTGTGCATGGAATTTGCTATATTTTTGACGATATTTCATCATTGATACGTCAATTGTAATCAAGCCGCAGAAATGTGGCGATGGTGTACATTAAACCTGGCATTCTAAACCTTTCGCATATTTCATTTTTATTTATGCTAGTGGTATATACTCTTCAGCTTCAACAGCATAGATGATAAATATAAACCAATAGCAACGATGACATCAAAATAGCACATACTATCCGTAGGAAACTGCGATTCCCGAAGATCGGAGTTTTGAATCAGGCAGAAGCGGTGTCAAGCACTCCTTCACGGCAATTGCAGTAGGAGTGGTGAACTCTATACCAGTCGAGTTACTGATCCCGGCGTAAAGCACGCCGTTCAAAAACCAATATAAGAAATATTTGCTTTCTATGCAGGGAATTTGAGTTATGATTAGATTTACTTTGTAAAAGAATAGAGCGGCGATCTCGTATCCAACTGCAGTATCAGACTTGAAGTGAGCACAAACCAGCCTGAGAATAGAAACCAAGAAATGTGAGCCATATGTGAGCTAATAATAGAATATTACAAACAATACTACAAAATTTCTAGCACTACAAGAACCGTGATAATACTTTTTTTGTGAAACATGCACGAAATCTGGGATTTCCTAACAGCTAGATGCGTTAATATTAACGATCGAGAGGTCACTTCAGATTATTTACTTACCGTTAAGAACTGCTGTTCCTTATTACTATTTAACACTTGATATGGTATATTTTGTCGTGTTTGGCACCCAATAAATAAATAAATAAATAAATAATAAATAAATAAATAAATAAATAAATAAATAAATAAATAAATAAATAAATAAATAAATAAATAAATAAATAAATAAATAAATACTCTAAATGGCTTCGTGGCTAAACAGTCAAAGTCTCGGCCTTCTATCCTCTTAAATAGTTCATTCCCTTGTTACGGGGATTGGCTTGCACCCAACATTCCAGCAACTCACGCCCCGCTTCCCTCCACGGCAGGAACATGTAGTTTCCCAGTTACGGCCACCCTAGTCAAAGAGCCTGCCTTACAATGGCTGCTTCATTATTATTATTATTATTATTATTATTATTATTATTATTATTATTATTATTATTATTATTATTAATTATTATTTCCTACACATTGTTAGTAATGTTAGGTTCATGTAATATTTAACCATGTGTTGGAGTAAGAGAACTACACCAAGAAAAGCAAAGCAAACGAATACATGACTCAATAAATAAATTAAATTAACAAATAAATAAATGTTAGAGGTCATCGAGGATAAAATCAGATGAATCACTCCTTTAAGCCTAATAAACATGAAAGTAGTTTATTAACCCTGAAATGAACAAACACCAGAATCTTTCACCACGTTTAAATTCTTTCCCACAGAAGAGTTTCTAACTGTGAGGTGCCAAGAGAAATGTAACTTATTCCTATTTAATTTCTCCTCTTCATATAAATGTAAATCTGTTCCATTTTCGAGAGAGTAAAAGGCATTAATTTTAATCAAGTGAAACAAAGAGGGAGTAAATTCAATTTGTCATTTTCCTACAATTTTCTTTGTAGGGATCCGTGAGATAGTCTCCCCGCAGTCTGAGCTGGAGCTTTGCAGCGGATTAATGACAGCGACTCCTCCGTCTGGCGGATGGCTCGTTACCACCTTGCGTGTAGAGATGACACGCTCGTTAGTGTCCGCTGGTCATTAGACGTTGTCCCTTGACAACGATCGCCTTCCTGAGAGAACAGAAATGGTGGTACTATCGCTGGCTAAAAGAACTCTGAAGGGAGCATATTTCGTCACTGAAACGACTGAGATTTGTTGGAAAGATTACTGTTTACTTACGTTTCACCGTATGTACTGTATATACATTACAAAGAAAGAAAAGTTCGCAGACCGGGTGAGTTGGCCGTACGATTAGGAGCGCGCAGCTATGAGCTTGCATCCGGGATATAGTGGGTTAGAACCCCACTGTTGGCAGCCCTGTAAGTGGTTTTCCGTTGTTTCCCATTTTCACACCAGGAAAATGCTGGGGATTCACCGTAATTAAAGCCACCGCCACTTACTTCCCACTCCTAGGCCTTTCCTATCCCATCGTCACCATAAGACCTATCTGTGTCGGTCCGGTAAGTGTCTGTCTGTGTTTGCGTGGCCTAGTCTAAGGAACCATCGAAAAGATCGTATTGCGGTTTTCGTCATTGCATAGACCATAGAGCATGTGTAAAGAAAGTTTTAGATGTATGAATATCTAATCAGTGACAACAGGGAGCCAAGTAGTGGTAAGTT